>NC_141047.1:15451374-15678874 GCF_041138505.1 Cibotium barometz | reverse complement strand
TCTCTTTTTAACTTTAACTATCTCAATCTCTCTTACTTTCTCTCAAATTGACCAACTCTCTCTCTCTCTCTCTCTCTCTCTCTCTCTAACACACTCTCTCTGCCTTTCTCTAACTCCTCTCTCTATAACTTACTCTCTCTCTTTAACTGTGTAACTTACTCTCTTTACCTCTAACTCACTCACTCTCTCTCTCTCAATCCCATGTAACTTACTCTCTTTACCTCTAACTCACTCTCTCTCACTCTCTCTCTCTCTCTCTCTCAATCTTATGTTGGATTAACAAATATGCCCCTCCATTTGAGGACATTAATAAGTGTCATGCAAAGGCACTATAAAAGTTGTACATTATGAGATACTGGCCACCCAAGGTCTTAGTTAGTAAGTTTTGAGCACCCAAGTGTGAATAAGGGTCAGTTATATATAAGGTATTTTCTCATAATGAATGGAAACAATCCCCCTTTATGCTATGAGAGCTCTTGCCTTTTCTTGAGAGAGTGTGAGAGTGTACTATAGTACATGTGCCTTCTCTATGCTTGTATGCTTGTGTAGAAGGGGGGAGAGAGAGAGAGAGAGAGAGAGAGAGAGAGAGAGAGAGAGAGAGAGATTGCCTTGTGTGGTGGTGCGAGCGACTCTACGGTGACAGCGTGGAGGTGGAGCTTAGAGGATTTGGGCTTCTCGAAGTGAGCTTGGAGATCTCAAGGGACACAAGCTCGAAGCATTGGTAAGTTCCCTATGACGGTTGTGAACTATTTCTTCTTCCAATGATGAATGCTTAGAGTTCCTTTTTTGGCAGGTGAGGAGCCCATAACATTTTTTACGCCGCTGCCGGGGAAGCACCATTGTTTCTTCCGTCCTCTTTTAGTTTTCGCTCCCACTATACATGTTTCATCATTGCCTTTACATTCTGGTAGTGCATTATGTAAAGAATGAATGGATAAGGTTTGAGTGGAAGTAAAGATTTGTGAGAAATTATTTGTTTTTGTTGTGTGGGTGAGTACTTGGGTGACCTTAGAGGAAAATTACACTATTTTTTCTTTTAAATTTTGATGTTTATATCACCAAACTTGGTGGCATGAACGAGGAGGGTGATACTCTCTTTTTTGTTTAAAAAAAAATCAAATAAATCACAAAAATAAGGAGAGATTGGTTGTGCTTTGAACTTGAATTACACTCCTTATTACCAGCACAACCATTTTGGAGCATCTGGATAGGTAATTTACACCCAATCTTCACTCTGTTGACGGGGGAGTTAACACGTGACAGTGCAGGAAAACGGTTCACGACGTGAACCATTTCCTACTATCTCACGGCGTGAACCACTTCTGCAATCAGCGCCACAATTTATGGCATTACCTTGCTAAAAATAGGGTACCTTATCCTGACACCTCTGACAGAACAGATCCTCATCTCGTAAATTAGCAGAGGGAATACTTCACGACGTGAATTGTTTACCTTTTCACGGCGTGAACTATTCAACACTTCACGACGTGAAGTGTCTGCCTTTTCATGGCGTGAACTATTCAACACTTCACGACGTGAAGTGTCTGCCTTTTCATGGCATGAACTATTTAACACTTCACAACGTGAACCATTGCTTACTACTTCACGATGTGATCAGTTTTCTGCGGTTTCACGGTGTGAACTATCAGTGGATCTAGTTCACGAACCAAGGACAGTCAGATTCAAGTTAGGAAAGTGCTTTAAAATATCAAGTTGAGACCAACCAACTTAGATGAGGACACGCAGACCCAAAATTCGAAGGAACTGTTGAACACGTGAAAGTGCAGAAAATAGTTCACAACATGAACCATTCTAGTCTCATGACGTGAACCATTTCGTGCTATCTCACGGCATGAACTGCTACCTGCAGTCTCACAGTCCGAAATTCAGATAGACAGAACTCTACAAAAATTCATTTGGGGTAGTGGTTTAGCCTATCAAATCATATTCACATGTACTTGAGGTCTGGCAAACTCCTCGGAGACGCCCTTACTCCCGACGATAGTGCATCGAACCACCCAAGATTTTCTTATCAAAAGAGTGTTGGTTCAGGCCACTCTACAAGCACTCAATTGAGTGTTTTAGCTCAATTGAGTGTTTTAGCTCAGAGAAATCTAACCACCATTGATACAAGTAGTGAAGAATCCATGGAGGACGGGCTATGATTCCCTAGGATTGGAGAGGAAGAAAAACCATCTTCTCCTACAAGTTCCAGTGGTATCTTTGACATAGCTAGGGGATTTTTTGGTCTCCAAACCAGCACACAAGACGAAGCGCAATCTGCGGGTGCAGGCCCATCAACCAGCGCCGCTAGACAAGGTGTAAGACCAGAAGTACTAACCCAACCTTCAAGTTCTAGGTTGTCTAACACTGGAACTCCCAGGATGAGGAGGGACATGGAAAGTGCGGCCAAGACCGATCAAGTCTTCTCAGTGCAAATCCATGTTTGCAGCTATAGGTCAGATGAACCTATCCTATTTACCAAGAGGGATGTTTCGGGTACAGGACGTGTCGCCTCTGCCGCCACTTGTTCTCTCGCCACAACCACCACATGCTAAAATAAACCAAGTGTTGATTGAGGAGCCATCAGATGAGGGTGAAATGGTGGGTGAGGTAGAAATCAATAGTGAGTACTATGAGGAAGCCCTAGAGATTACGCCAGAATTTTGTCTTACAAAATAACACACCAGTACCAATATTCCAAACCATGATACAATGGAAAGGTAAGGATATAAACTCAAATATGAGAAGGGGGCCACTACAATGTTTTGGTTGTGGTGGACTTCATCGAATAGCAGACTGTCCTAACAAGAATGTGGTTCATACGCATTAAACTCAGCCAATGGCAACACCGCCTAATGACATGCCAGTGCCTACTTGTACTAAGTGTGGCATCGATCATTTGATCAAAGACTGTCCATATCGCGCAAGTGGTTCTGCTTCCACTTCTAAGAAGGCCACTATCAGGACCCTAAGTGTGCAGCCTGGAGACATCATGCCATTGAATGTCATGACACGAGCCCAAGCCCAACTAGGGAACAAAGGGAAGAACCCAGCAGATGCCACCACTTCTAGAACTGGCAGGAGAAGGAGAGTGAAAAAAGTGGGTAAAGGTGACACTAGGGTCACCATCCAAGATGGATCTGAAGAAGATACTATTGACACCAAATCCACCCAATCAAAGGAAGAGAGCGATCAAGCGCCAAAATCAAATGAGCTTACCCAAGAGGCACAAAGAGAGAAACCAGCAAGCCCTAACGGGATTTGTGAATATCCAAATGCTGAAGAAGAGATGAGAAAGCTTGAAGAAGCTAAGGCCCTAGTGGAAGAGTGTTGACGACTTCATGAAGCTAAATTAAGGGCTAATCGAGCCAGGGATACAATGTATCCAAGAAACGAGCCAATGTAGGGAAAGAGAATTGGATGTGCCTACTTCAATTCCAGAAGAGTCTAAAGGAGGATCTCAAGGAGACCTTATGGCAAGAATGTTTGAGGAGGCTGAGCAAGATGTGTCCATTCATTCATTCCCTAGGAGTGAATATGAGACACACACACGTGGAAGGAGCCCTCACTTGCCAGAGAGCCAAGAGACATAGGCAGTCTCACAGCTATATTGTCCACTCTCGTCAAATGCCATTGGGACAATTGCTACATAGTTCACCAACATTGTTTGTAGACATAAAAGAATGGGTAGAGGGAGCATTAAATCCAGCGACCACTGCAGAGGAGACCCAGTCACCTCTAGTAGAAAGAAACTTAAAACATGCAGGGGGAAAGAACGCCTAGATTTGTCAAGATACTGGTCAATCAATTGGGTCGGTATTATAAAAGTGGCGACACTAATGCTACAACCTCAATTCATCAAAATGGGTACCAAGCATTGGCTATCCTGGATGGAGAAGTGGGAGTTTAGCATCATCACAAAATGATGTTGGGAGAATTGGGGAAAACCAGATCTGGAAAGAGCGGATCTTATCGTTAAAATGGCAGACGGAACATCTTCAAGACCCATGGGGCTTTTGAAGAATGTACGACTTAAACTCTTTACATTCCGCTACCATCATACATTTATGGTAATGGACTTTCTGTGCGAACCAGACTCATACGACATAATCTTGGGGAGACCCTTCATGAGGGAATCCAAATTGGTGCATGATTGGGCATTAGACCACGTGTATGTTCGAAGGGACTCACAAATCCTAAAGATAGATCTGCGAACGTGGAAAGCACACCCAATGGAAGGGCAACTGTTTGGTAATGAGCGAACCACATCCATACAAGCATGACTTGGTCACCACTGAGCGAACCACATCCATACAAGTATGCCAACCAATGGTGAGATTTTCAAAGGAGGAAGAAGAAGCTGAAATGTATGCATCGCTTCCCCCTTCAAATTTTAGTGAAAACTGGATGCATGTACTGGCCACCATAGATGTTATGTAGCCCCGAGGAACCCAAAATGTTGACTCTGAGAATGTTCCTACCACCTCTATCTGTATGGTCAATGTACAACCAAGTGAAGAGGAGTTGGAGGAGGAAGCCTCCAGCATAGAAGGGATTGGATCACAAGGCCGCACCAGTGCCCAAGTCCTTAGAAGATGGCGGAAGCAGAAATGGTATATCACTTGACGAAATGCCCTACTACGAAGTAAACCCACAATGCCCAGTGGGATGAGATATCTCGAAGCTACTAAGCTGCACGATAAGTTTTCTAAGAATTGGGGTGAGGAGTTGAGCAAGATATCCTTAGAAGGGAAACATAAGGAGGAGGTTATCCCTCAAGAGCTAGAAATGCCTAAGCTTACAAAAAGGCGGGGTGCCAAAAACGAAACAAGGCTTTGGTAGAAGCTAAACGCGAGGCCAAGAAGGTGATGGCTTAGGCTCGAAAAAAAAGAGAGGATGAAGATAAACCAAACCCACTCTCAGTGTCGGACCATCTTAAGACATACACGATTGACGAACGAAAAGTGATCCAATTGACAGCCAAAAGAGTTAAGGAAGATGGTTATATCGCTAACTTGGTGCCTAGTAAAAATGAAGCGAGATATTTTTGCTCTTCTCTTATTCTTTTAAAGGTCCTTTTCTTTAGTGCAATGACAAGCTCCGGACAACGATATAGTAAGTTACTAAAATTCCTTGCGAAAGATTCGTGAGCATGAAGGAAACTCTTGCTGGCAGCACCGGAAACTTACCGCTCTGAGTTCCGTGACTGGCCACATGAATTACAGGGGTTTAATTCAATGGAGACTTTTTGGCAGTTTTAAGATTGGTGGGCGATGTGATTAGGTTTCGTGGGCGATGTGATTAGGGCGGTTTGAAGCTTGCTGTGGGCGATGTGATATGAAGCTTGCTGTGGGTTTTGAGGGGATTTGAAGCTCTTGGGCAGAGTGGGGCGTTGTGATAGGGCGGTTTAAGCTTGGTTTAAGCTTCACGATCGGGCGATGCGATTCAAGCTTGCGGTGGTATCAGCTTGGTGGGCGGGTTGATTTAATCTCAATGGGCGATTCGTAGGAGGAGTAAGCTCCTGCAAAAAGAAGGAAGAGAGAGAGAGAGAGTCGTGGGGGGCCCCGCACACGCTTGCTCTTGATTTGCAGCCGTGGCAGCCGCCCTTACCTGGTCTAACTACGCGCGTGTAACCCTCCATTTTCTAAATTGGAGCATTCCTCCTACAAAGTTCTGTGTGCTTTCAAAACCCCCGTTCACCCCTACAGAGTACTCTGCCTCTCCCTCCCTCTCTCTCTCTCTCTCTCTTCACCCCTAACCACCACCTCCTCTCTCTCTCTCACTCTCACACACACAAAAACCCCCTCTCCCTTGACACCCCTACAGGGTGCTCTTTCTCTCTCTCTCTCTCACACACACACACACAACGCACACACAACGCACACACAAACCCCCTCCCTCTTGAGCTTTCAAAACCCGCCCACACACACCCAAAACTCACACTCTGCTGTCCGTTCACCTTTCTCCTCCCTGCAACAAATCAAGTGCCACGGAAAACCCCTATGGATGATCTTGGATGGATATGCGCGGCCTGCACATACCACAATGATGGGCCCCAGCTTGCTTGTGGGATGTGCAGGACGGACCGGTCGGTGCCTAGGCACCTGCCTTTCTTCCACCCCCACAGAACCGCAATCACGGCAAGAACCCTCCGAAGCCTGGGTGCTAGTGATGGACACGTGTCCTTCTCCCTCTCCATCTGCAGCGTCCCCCGGTTTCTTGCAGGGGCTCTGTCTGGCGCCCTGACAGGCATGTTTGCTTTAGGTATGTAGCCCATTCCGACTCTTGTCTTGCGTGTGTATTTATTTGCAGAACATTTCTTAAGGGTGGGTTTGTTCAACAAGTCAGAGATTTTGAACCTTTGAATTATACGGTATTGCCACAACTTGAGAAAATACTTCAAAACTGCATTGGGAATAGTTTGCAGAACACAGGTAGGTGAAATAGGCAGTCGATTTATGGTCACAAGCTGTTTCAATGACATGGGGGTGATCCGACTCTCTATAGTCACAAGCCACCCGAGCGACATTGGGATCAGACGAAGCGCGGATGAATCCTTCGCCTCGTAGATGTTTTCTTGGATCATCAATCCCATCAATTCGCAATTGCCCCGAGCTTTTGTGGTACGACATGGAACCTGGACGTCTGATCCAGTACATAGGAGGAGGAGGAAATAGGACTGAGGACAAATTTCAATGGCTAGAAACACTAGGGTTTCCAAGTTTAGATAGTCCACCTTTTGGCAGATGGATCTTCCATGCATGGTTGGAAATGGATGGTCACAAAATTTTGGTCTGAATGTGGTTGGTTATTACGTTTCTACCAATATTTGGTCTAGGCTTGTGACCATTCTACAAAGGCATTTGTCACTCGAATGCTGATTAGAAGCTTCCAATGTGAGGACTTTGTAAATAATTTCAGCATGTTCGCCAATGCAACAACTTATGGACATGCATTTTACCAATCTAAGTGTCTATGATGAGGGCCAGGTAGAGGTGTTTTCTGTCATTCACTTGTGTTCCCGTAATTATAATGCTAAGGAGATGGAATAATTACTTCAGAGTTGACAGTACCTGTGTTTGATCAAGTAGGATCTTTGAATGCTCATCTAGTTTATTGGTGCAACTTCCTGGCACAGTGGGAGCATTCACGGGTGCAGTTACCGGGGCTTTAGCTGGCCGAGCAACAGAGAGCGGTTTGCTCCGAGGAGCTGGCTTAGGAGCTGTTGCTGGTGCGGTTCTTTCAGTTGAAGTTTTGGAAGCCTCACGTGCCTATTGGCACTCAGAGCGGTCTGGTTCTCATCAACCATCCTCAGTGGTAAGTTTTTGATCCAGACCGTGAACCTACTGTGTTTGAGAGTCTACACTATACATGAACCACTAATTCTTTTTAATTTTTTTTTGGACTTGTAGGCAGAATTTATAGAGGATTTGTTGAATGGGAGGTCTGGGCAAGATCAAGTTAATCCTGCCATGTTGACTGCAAATCGTTGGCAGGTAAGCATGCTGATAGAGTATTTACTTCAAGACATGTAATTAATATACAAGTATCAGTGGTGGGTGTTAATGAAGACGCGTGTGATTGTGGAGCTTGAATTTGTCTTACAAGTCCACACGGGATGGCATGGTTCTTTATTAAGGAGTTACTATGATCAATGGCTATGTTAAGGTCTCGATGACTTTTTTAAAGGAAGCACATATGGTTCTGTTGCAAATGGGACTGCCTTTCTAAGAATTCCTCACTGAAGTAGTGAAGAAACTATGGGAAACGATCCCATATGAACCACTTTGTGGCTACAGGGAGGGTTTTAAACTAAACTTCCAGCTGAAATTAAGGTGGCTGTCAAAGAGATTTGCAAATTCTTGTCAGACAAGACGGGCTTTCTTTCAACGGGAAGCAAGACAAGTGAGCTGAAAGGCTCCTTTTCTTGAGCTTTGCCTCAGCAACTTTTGTGAGCCTTTGAAGATGAGGAAGGGCTCAGTGATTGAATGGACCTTCACCGGACATTTTTGTAGGTGATGTCACAAAGGGTGGCCTTATTCCCTGTGGAAGAAAGATTACATGTAGCAGTAGCTTCTGGGCTGATTTGAAGTACCGCTGCCTGCACGTGCATTTTATATGCACACTAGTATCCTTGAACTAAGGGGTTTCATTGACGGTTGTGTGCCTTCATACTGGTATGGTCAAATATCAGTTATTAATCGTCCATGCGCATGACTGTTTCAGCACTATGGCCTTTTAAGATTCAGGTAGGGATCAGTATCAAAGCATGTATCAAATTTCATGCAGATATAATTACCGTGGTGGATTATTGGCTACTAGCGGATTTTCATGCATAGCCGTTAATGCATCCGCATTTGTTATCTCAAAACCAAATTGAGCAATCTACAAAAATATCTCAACCTCAACCACAAATCTCCTCTTTGTACTATTGCTTCCATTGCTCTTTCGAGGTACGAGTCTTTTTTGAAGTGTCCCCCATTCTTGCCTCTACTGTTAGAAGTCATCTCCTGTCTTTACTGAGACACCAGGGCCTCTGTTGTGGGTGTGCCCGCCCTCGTAGGTGTTTCTCATTTTTCCTCACTCCCCGTATTTTTCCCCATTTTTCCCATTTTTCTATGGCTTGGGTGGTTGCCCTGTGGTGGCTGGAGCTCACGGATTCTGGCCGACTGCTGCATCAGGTCCACGACTCCACCTATGTGATGGCCGACTCATTATAGCTGGCCGACTGGGTGTCTTCAGCAAGTCGTGGAGGTTTAGGGCATGTCGGCTGCTGCTGATGCAGGGAGGCCAACTGTAGTATGGGGGCCATATAAAATGGCCCCATTGGTCCCTTGTCATATTATCTTGTATCATTCCGGATATAGAGTAGAGTTACACGTCTATCTCTCTTCTTCTCTTGTGCTGTCTATTTTCTGCACTCTACTTGCTCTTGTGGTCTCAGATTTGGTTATCATCTCTGCTGCGTGTTTTGACAAGAGCCCTAGGCTCTTGATAGATCTTGGGAGTGAGCAAGAGGGGGACTGTAGCATTGCTGATTGGTGGACTGTTCGGGAAGAGAAGAAGCAAGAGGACAGCAGGCTGATTTGCTGGACAGCCACTTATAGGTGTAAGTTCCCCCCCCCCCCACTCATCCACTCTTTTCAGTTACATCCCCGCCATGGCAGATTTGTTAGAGATGGCTGAGAAGCACGTGAAGATCCCAACACTCCCCACGTTCCCGGTGGACCGTCAATTGGATGGGAACAATTACGGTATATGGAAGGTTATGATGGAATCTGTGCTGGAGTCATATGACCTTGCTGATTTCATCGTTTTGTCGGGATTCCACGGCCGGAAGCAGAGGAAGGGGAGTTACAGTCAACTAGAAAGGGACCGTGAGGCACAGGCACATTTGTGGTATCGTGTCAACGCCAGGGTCCGTTCATTTATCTTCCTCAACTGCATACCACAGGTAATCAATCATGTAAAGCATATGACGTTGGACAGAGGCATATGGCAGCACTTGGCTTCTCTTTGTAACAGGGTTCATGAAGAGGATTTCCTTGGAAGTATAGATGCGGGTTATGAACCCTACAAAGTCATTGACAATGCAGGAGCATATTAACAAGCTGCAGGTCCTTCAGCAGGAAGTCCTTCAGGCTGGAAAGGAGATATCATGAGAAGATATGGCCATCACTTTGCTATCCCACTTGCCTTCTCAGTATTCCGCTTTCTACTCTTCTTTGATTACTAGTGGCATGCTCAACACCATTACATGGGAGGAGCTTGTGCCCATGGTCTTGGACCAGGAGGAACGATTCACGACCCTCCTCACAGCGGAGGTTCGGAGGCCTTAATTGGCGGTCGAAAGGTCGGAATAACAACAAGGGCAAAGGGAAGGCTTCATCGAAGAAGTCTTCTGAGAAGAAGCCCGACACGGATCGAGAGAAACTGAAGGCGGAGAGGTCGTGCAATGATTGTGGCAAGAAAGGCCACTATTGGAGGAAGTGTCCTAAGCGGACTGGGAAGAGTGCTGATTCTTCAGCCTCAGCTGCAAAGACTCCAGCATTTGTGCACTTAGAGATGATGGACTCAGATGCTTCATTGTCTTCGAGTGAGGAGGCAGTTCGCTTCACCGCAAAGGATACCCGGGCCCCGAGGAGTGGATTCTTGACAGTGGTGCTTCCAGGCACATGACTCCTTCCCGAGACTTCTTTTTGGATCTGAAACGGCAGTCATGGAGATTATTCCCGACGGCAAGGGGGGTAAGCATTCCTCCCGTGTTCTTTACGTCCCTGCTCTTGGTTTTCATCTTCTGTCAGTGCATGAAGTATGCAAGATTGGCTTTCGGGTGGAATTTGAGGAGCATTCGGTTGCTCTATGGGACCGTGAGACTGGCCAAGTTGTTTGGGAAGGCGGTGTGGAGAATGGTATCTACAAGCTCTCCGCACTCTCCTCATTGATAGGTTCTCAGGTCGGAGATCTGTAGCACTTTCGGTTTGGCCACTTAAATATAGACATACTGCGGTGAGCTTTCCGAGACCAGATGGTGGTTGGCTTACTAGATGTTGGCAGCAGGCAAGGACGTTGCAGTTCTTGCATACGTGGTAAGCAGCATAGGGAATCCTTTCCGAAGCAAGCTTCCAGGCGGGCTTCAAAACCATTGGAGTTGATTCACAGTGACTTGTGTGGACCTCAGCAGACACCATCTGTAAACCGGCCTTCAGAAACCAAAGGGCGGTGGAACAAACACTCGCACATAAAACAACACTTCAACACCATTGAGGACCTAGAAAAGGAAAACAAGCAGGGGGAGCTAGAGTGCTCCTGCAAATAGTACACGGACACCGATTGGCCCCAAATCGCAGTGGCGCCCCTTGCGGTATTTCTTTAATTGAATATAAGAGCTTTGATTACAATATAAGGCTGGGAACTCAGCCGTCCTAGTAGAACCCTTGAAGCCTGCAAAGAACCTGCATCTGGGCTCTTGTCTGAAAGAGTGCACAGAGCGGAAGCAGAGTGGCACTAGAATGTGCTGAACAGAGAGTGCAAGAGAGAGAGATATGGAGCAAACTATGCTGAATATACTGAACCAAAGCAGTCCCAAGCAAGAGACAGTGATAGTCTCATAAGTGGGGGAGCAAATAAGTACAAGACTCTATGAAAAATGAGAGGCCAGCACCCACTATTTATAGTGGGGAAGAGCTGGCCGACTGGAGCATAGAAACAGGCCGACTGGAGCTGTTGGACATGGCTCCCTAGAAAAATGCCAGAATGGCTAGGAAAAATCCCAGAAAAATACTAAAAAAGGGGTGGCCAGCCCACAAGCAAGGGCCATGCAAAAGGGGACCAAATGGGCACCATACAGAGCAGAAACTGGGGATGAAAGTGCTAACACCCCCTCTCAGCACCAGATGCTGAACAAACTCCGAGAATCCGAAGATGAGGAGCCAAGGAAGCCTGAGAAACCGGCTTGGTGAACAAATCTGTAGCATTCTCTGCGGAAGGACAATACTCCAAATGCAAATCTCCAGCAAGAACCCGTTCACGAACATAGTGATACTGAATCTCAATGTGTTTCGTACGAGCATGAAACACAGGGTTCTTGGCGATGGCGATGCAACTCTGATTGTCACACCAAAGAAGAGTAGATCCGGTAGGAGGACAGCCAAGCTCCTCCAATAATCTCCGCAACCATATCGCCTCACATGCAGCATAACAAACTGCACGGTACTCTGCCTCGGTAGAGGAAAGCGCCACAGTAGGTTGCTTTTTACTGCTCCAAGAAATGGCTCCAGACCCAAGTGAAAAAACACAACCAGTGGTCGAACGCCGTGTATCTGGATCTCCAGCCCAGTCTGAGTCAGACCATCCAACAAGAGTGCGACCTGGGCCATAAAAGATGCCAAAATCCAGAGTGCCACGTAAGTACCGAAGAACTCTGAGAGCACACCGCCAATGCTGCTGACGAGGTTTGGATGAGAAGGAACTCAATAAACTGACTGCGAGGCATATGTCCAATCGGGAGTAGGTCAACCATACCAAACAACCGACGAGAACCCGATACTGTCCCTGATCAGTCCCTGGAGAAGCATCAAGTGAAGAAAGCTTCTCACCAATATCCAAAGGAGAAGATACTGGTTTGCACCCAGTCATCTGAAATCTGTCAAGAATCTCCCGAGTGTACTTCTGCTGAGAGAAGAAAATGCCCTTCGAGGTCTGCCAAATCTCAAAGCCAAGAAAATAGTGCAAGAGGCCCAGATCCGTCATCTCAAACTCTGTCTCCAAAGCATCCATAACAGAACGGATCCGCACAGAATAAGAACCTGTAAAGATGAGGTCATCAACATAGACCACAATGATGACAATCAACCCCCTCTCAAGGAGGATATAAAGGTTCGAATCTGCATGAGAACGGGGCAGGCCGAGCTTCTGAAAGAACTCATCAATCCGCTGGTACCAAGCCCGCGGAGCCTGCTTTAGACCATATAAAGCCTTCTTCAGCCGGTACACATGATCCTGTTTGCCCGGAACAACAAATCCTGGCGGCTGATCAACATAAACCTCCTGTGTAAGCTCTCCATTCAAGAAAGCCGACTTGACGTCCATCTGGAAAACGGGCCATCTATGATGTCCTGCAAGTGCAAGAACGGTGCGAATGGTAGTCATCCGGGCCGTTGGAGCGAAAGTCTCATCGAAGTCGACACCAGGGCGCTGAGCATAACCCTTGGCAACCAACCTCGCCTTGTGCTTGTCCAAGCTGCCATCAACTCGGAACTTTGATTTGAAAATCCAACGCACACCAATCACCTTACGTTGCAGAGGCCGAGGCACCAAAATCCAAGTGCCATTCCGTTCGATAGCATCCAGCTCTGTCTGCATAGCATGACGCCAAGACTCATGTGAAAGAGCCTCGTCTACAGAAGTGGGATCAGAAGGACCATTAATGATTGTAGACATAAGAGCATAATTAACAAACATGTTGCCCTCATGAATTTGTTTCCCTGTAACTCTGGAAGAACGCCGAAGAGAACCAGGCGGAGGAGCAGAAGGAAGCTCACGTAACCCAGAGTCACGAACTGTCTGATAATACCAACCAGGTATAGATCTGCTCGAACTCGCCGGAGGAGGAGCAGGGTCATCATCATCTGACTGAGAATCCTCAGCTGGAGGTGTAACAGTAACAGCGGGAGCAGGAGGAGGAGGAGGAGGAGGAGAAGGAGGTGCAGGAAGAAGAAGCTCACCACCCCCCTCTGAAGATGTAGGAGTCTCGTCGAACACCACATCACGGCTCACAACAACTTTACCGGCTTGAGGATCATAAAGACGATATGCCTTGGACACAGTGCTGTATCCGAGAAAAGTCATGCGCTGAGACTTCGAGTCCAACTTGGAGCGGTGCTCCTTAGGCACATGAACATACGCCGTACATCCAAATATCCGGAAATGAACAACAGAGGGCTTCTCACCATGGAAAGCCTCATATGGAGTTTTGTCGGGAAGAGCAGCAGTAGGAGACCTATTCTGAATGTAGACAGCAGTGGAAGCCGCCTCAGCCCAGAAACGTCGAGGTAATGAAGAATGCTCAAGCATAGCACGGGCCATCTCCATAATGGTCCTATTCTTCCTCTCGGCAACTCCATTCTGAGATGGAGTATATGCTGTAGTAAGCTGTCTCCGAATGCCGTGTGTCTTGCAATATTGCTTAAACTCCTGGGATGTAAACTCACCCCCTCCATCGGTCCTGAGAGCCTTGACCGAGTGACCGGTCTCTTTTTCCACCTCGGCTTTCCATGGAGTTCTTGTCAGAACCCCCTTTACCTTTCTTTTGTTGAGACTTCCCTTTATCTCGTGCTGCCAAAGCTCCATCAGGGCCATCGGAGGTGCCAGTCCGCTCCTCAAAGCGAGACTCTATCTGCATAATGGAGGGGAGAACTTCCTCCCAAGTAACTGGAACAGGACGAGGAGAAGAAACCAGAGACTGAAAGTATGCATCAAACCTCTCTGGAAGTTTGGAGAGCAGCCGAATAGCCATATCCTCTGTGGAGATGTCCTTGCCACAAACAGCAAGCTCGTCCCGGAGATCTTTCATCTTCGAGATGAAAGCAGATAAAGATGGAAACGCGGAAACTGATAAGTTCATAAGTTGCTTTTCCAATGCCAAAATCCGACCCGGAGACTTAATCTCATAGAGATCTGCAAAAGCCTTCCAAACTTCATGTGCAGCATCAGCTGTACGCACATGAGAGAGAACAGCATCCTGACAGTTCAACATCAGGAAGGAGAAAACACGTCGATCATTCGACTGCCAAATATCAATTTGTGCCTGAGTCACACCACCGGAAGCAAGGGTGGGAGGGGTGGCATTGGCTGGTGTAACAAGCCAATCCCAGAGATCCACGCCACGCAAGGCCGATTTCACCTTCACCTTCCATAGGGTGTAGTTGGAACCATCCAACTTGGCAGACTCAGCAAACATATGAAGAGAAGTGGGAGCAGCCATCACAAGAGCTTGGGCTCAATCTCAAGAAATGCACAATCTCTGAAGAAAAGGTGTCCTCCACAGGTACCAAGAGTGCCACCAAAGCCTGCAACACCACAAGCCCCCTCTGCAAAGGGAAAGAACCACTGGAGAGGAAAACGCAGCAATGAAGAAGTGCTGTCCTGTAGAAAACAGGCCGCCTGCAGTCCAATCTCCAAGTGGGCAATGAAACGCTGATCTCCAAGAGCCAGACGGCTGAATCGGTGAAGCCAATCTGAAAAAAAACTGACCAGCAGAGTGCTGTCCAGAAAACGCAGCAGCAAAAAGCTACGGATCTGGAAGAAAACGCAGAGGAGAAGGTGCAAAAAACAGGGCTGAATCTGGGGCAGCAGAAAGGTTGCTAAACCTAGAGCGATGATACCATGAAAGAGTGCACAGAGCGGAAGCAGAGTGGCACTAGAATGTGTTGAACAGAGAGTGCAAGAGAGAGAGAGATATGGAGCAAACTATGCTGAATATACTGAACCAAAGCAGTCCCAAGCAAGAGACAGTGATAGTCTCATAAGTGAGGGAGCAAATAAGTACAAGACTCTATGAAAAATGAGAGGCCAGCACCCACTATTTATAGTGGGGAAGAGCTGGCCGACTGGAGCATAGAAACAGGCCGACTGGAGCTATTGGACATGGCTCCCTAGAAAAATGCCAGAATGGCTAGGAAAAATCCCAAAAAAATACTAAAAAAGGGGTGGCCAGCCCACAAGCAAGGGCCATGCAAAAGGGGACCAAATGGGCACCATACAGAGCAGAAACTGGGGATGAAAGTGCTAACATTGTCCACTCGGCATCCACAAACAAGTCCAGCCATTGTTCGCATCGAAAGACTCTTCACACACTGAGTCTGCATACAGAAGCTTTCTCCCATGATCAAGGCTGCCACAACCATCCATAGCCTCTCACACTATGAACAGCATCACACCCTGACACATCCAGTGCTTCTGCATCACATCACAGACTCCCAAACTGTCTCTCAAAAGAGAACTCGTATCACAGCACAGCATACCATACAGTCGACACACCTGTACAACCCTCTCTACCTTCCAAGGGTACTATCCATCTCTGTCATGGATTCCCTGTCCCCTGTCCCCTGTCTTGTCAGTAGCAAGGCTGTACCAAACATGTGTCCATTCCTGTACCTTCTGCCTGCATGTGACCTATCTCCTGGAGAAACCCAAAAACATGTTTCCTCGTCGAGAAACCTACGGCCTGTTTCCACATGAAACCCTTAGGCCTGTTTCCCTTTGAAACTTCTGTCCTGTTTCCATACATCTAGTTACCTGTTCCCTCATGAAAGATCTGGCAACATAGAGATGCCCATAACTGTAGGTCCCACTGTTCCTTTCTAGCAGGAAGAAAACAATCTACTCCATGAGCACGCAGCCATGCGAGCTTGCATCACTCCCATGCCAAGAAACATAACCACAAGACCTGTACTTGCAGTCAAAAACCCAAGCACATAGCTGAATTTGCAGCCAAACAAAAACAGCCCATAAACTGTCCTGTTTCCACCCTCTGAACTGCCAAACCCTTCCTCTCACAAAGGGCTAGAGAGAACCACTCTGAAACAGTCTTGAGCCGGTGAAAAGAGAGACTCCGAAAGACATCACCTGCAGTCCCACTTGCTCACAAAGAAAGAGAGACTTACAGTCTTTATGTCGCTTTCCACAAGAGAGGGAAAGACACGAGGAAAAGCCCCGTTGTGTCCTGCCTTCTTGTCCTGCAGTCCACGCCTTTGTGTCCAACTCTGCCTGTATGGACAGCAGCGCAGCCAGCCAACTTCATGCCAAAAGCAAAGGAGAAAGAGAGATTCAGTAGGTGCCTGCTTCTGTCCTGTCCGTACAGCTGTTCGTACAGCTGCCACGTGGACTGTACCTGCAGTGTGCACCTGTACTTGACTGTGCCTGAATCTGCACCTGCGGCAGCCTGACCTGCCACGTGGACTGTACCTGCACAGCAGTCTGACCTGCCACGTGGACTGTACCTGCACAGCAGCCGTACAGTTCTGCACAGGCCCTTCTATGCGCAGCCAACATGCAGTCCCCTCTCCTCCAAAAAAAAATACATGCGCCTCATCAAGGGATAGGCGCCTCTTTTGCTTGGCAGCCCCCCACACGTGGCCCCAAATTAGCATATATGGGCCACGTTTTTCTTTAATGAAGGGCTTTAAAACTTTTGAAGGTTTTTAAACCTTTGTCCCCACCAAAACCCTTTGTCCCCATGGGTTATGAGAGACTTTCATCACTTGGCCCCCTTCACACTTGGGGTTTTCCACACATGGGCTTCCATCTTCACTCCCACCTGATGCCATTCACACTGTCCACCATGTCCCCGTGCACACCTGCATATTATCCAGAGAAAAACACAGGGTCGTGACACCATCATTGGGAGGTTCTCTATATTTCATGCTACTTGATGATTGTTCCAGATTCACATGGGTCTACTTTCTTTCACGGAAGGACCAAGCTTTTTCACGGTTCAAGGATTGGCATGTGGTGGTGGAGAAAGAGTCTAGATTGCAGGTAAAGACTCTTAGGGCTGACAAAGGAGGTGAATTCTCTTGGAATGCTTTCGTCAGATTTTGCGCAGATCATGGCATCAAGCGGAAACTAGCCAATACAGGATCGCTTTCCGAGACTGGAGTTGTCGAACGCAAAAACAGGACTGTGGTGCAGATGGCGAGGACGATGTTGGAGCATCGTGATCTTCCTCGTCCACTTTGGGGAGAGGCTGTGGCAACGGCTGCCCATACCCTCAACCGGTCTCCAACGACTTCAGTACGTCACATGACTCCTTTTGAGGCATACTTTGGCAGGAAACTTGATGTCCCCCACTTCCGTGTGTTTGGGAGCGATGTGTATGTACGTATTCCGAAGAAGGAGAGGGGGAAGCTTGACCCCAAGTCCCGTAAGCTTATTTTTGTTGGGTATAATTCTCTTTCCAAGGGATGCAGATTGCATGATCCAGAGAGGGATGAGATTATTGTCAGTCGGGATGTGGTTTTTGATGAGCATGTTCTAGTATCCACTATCGAGGGGCCGCCACTTCTTGGAGACCCAGAGGAGTCTGATGATGATTCCCAGTCTATTGTTCCAGGTGGACAACCACAATCAGTATAGGAGGTTGAGCCCGCAGCTGGAGTAGAGCCCCCCGCAACAGCAGGAGGCTCCGCGGTCTGTTCGAGCATCGAGGTGGTTGATAGACACCCTTCGGGAGTGAGGTGTCATGGAGCTTCCCTCCGAATGGACCACAGAGGACGGCCCTCGAAGATCACACAGAGTTCGCGACAAAAGCCATTCAGCGGAGCTTCTTTAGGTAAACTATGCTTTGATGTCTCGTATCATGCGGGACAAGGAGCCCACTTCCGTAAGGGAAGCCCTTTCACAGGATACTTGGAGGAAAGCCATGCAGGTGGAACTTGATGCCATCAAGAAGAACAACACATGGGAGTTGGTACCAAGGCTGTCGACACGGTAAGTCATTCGTGTCAAATGGGTTTTTAAGACCAAATATGCGTCAGATGGGTCGGTGGACAAACACAAAGCGAGACTTGTGGCTAAGGGTTATGCTCGGCGGCCAGGCATCGACTACGAGGATACCTTTGTACCGACAGCAAGGATGACCACGATTTGGACTGTTCTTGCCCTTGCTTAGGCTTTGTTGTTCCAGGATCAGAAGGGATGGTTCACACGTTACGTAAGGCCTTGTATGGTCTCAAACAGGCTCCCAGGACTTGGAATAAGAAGATTGATTCCTTCTTTGTTCGGACTGGTTTTCAGAGATCGGTTGCAGATCCCAACCTATATCTCTTTTGGGAATGTGGCATGGTTATGATTATCATCCTTTATGTGGATGATCTCATTCTCACCGGCGGTCATGTGGAGCACATTGGTGTCACGAAGGCTGCCTTGTCAAAGGAGTTTAAGATGACCGACCTAGGCTTACTCCACTTCTTTTTAGGATTGGAGATCTGGCAGACCCAAAGGGGTTTTTCGTCTCTCAACAGCGATATGTTCATGAGTTGCTTGAAACCTTTGGGATGGAGAACTGCAAGCCTATTACTTCGCCGATGGACCCAAATATAAAGTTAACTGTTAATGATCCTTGTGAGGAGCCAGTTGATGCCTCGCAGTCTCGAAAGTTGGTTGGTTCATTGATGTGGTTGCTGAACACTAGATTGGACTTGAGCTTCTTCGTGGGGCTGTTGAGTTCTTTTATGCAGATGCCATTGAAGTCTCATTGGGATGCAGGATTGCGGATCTTGCGGTATCTGCAGAGTACGAAGGATCTAGGACTCTTCTACACAGGATTGGGATGGAGTCAGACACCAAGGTTGGAGTGACTTAGATTGGGGAGGAGATCCAGACACAAGGAGATCTACTTCAGGTTACAGTTTTACCCTCGGCTCAGGAGCAGTTTCTTGGAGCAGTAAGAGGCAGCCAACTATTGCCCTATCTTTGGCAGAGGCAGAGTACCGGGTTGCTTGTGGTGCTGCTTGCGAGGTTGTGTGGCTGCGGAGGCTGCTAGGCGAGATTGGGTTTCCACATAAGGAGCCCACAGTCATCCAGTGTGATAACCAGAGTTGTATAGCTATTGCTCGGAACCCGGTCTTCCATGCCCGGACCAAGCACATCAAGATACAATATCACTTTGTACGTGAGAAGATCTTGGCTGGTGACATCTTGCTACTTTATTGTTCGACGGAGGACAGTGCTGTCATGTGCAAGAATTGCCATGGACATTTTCAGAAGATAATCCAGAAGTGGCAGCTAGAAAAAGATGATTAGAACTAGGATTTGGAGCATGAAGTGCAGATTTGGCTAGTGTTGGACTTGGAGAAGGACATGGTTGACGTGTCGGCTGCATGGAGTACAGGCGGAGCAGAATTTTAGAGTTTTATGTCCAGTCAGTTGGCCCAGCAGTCGGTCAGCTCTTTCATTGTTCAAGAAGCCTATAAATAGGCAATAGTGCTCAAGGATAGATCATTCACTCCCACTTTGGGTGTGGGTCTAGACTAGGAGATTTTGGTGTGTTCCACCTTTTATGTAAGGCAGCCTATGGCTGTAGATTAGGGTACCTTTTTGTATCATATGAATATATTGAATTTCCAGCATATCTCTCTCTCTCTCTACTCTCCCTTCTGTCTGCGTTTTTGCATTAGCATGTTCTCAGTAGTTTTTAGGGCTGAAAGAAGACTCCTAGAGCTTCCGCGTGCTACAAATGCGGCGGCGGACCTCTTGACGAAGTCTCTACCTCAGGCTATGCTCAAGCGGCACTCCAGCTCCCTGGGGTTGGTTTCATAGCCAGGAGCTGAGAGGGGGTGTTAGAAGTCATCTCTTGTCTTTACTGAGACACCAGGGCCTTTGTTGTGGGTGTGCTCTCCCTCGTAGGTGTTTTTCTCATTTTTCCTCGCTCCCCGTATTTTTCCCCACTTTTTCCATTTTTCTATGACTTGGGTGGCTGCCCTGTGGTGGCTGAAGCTCACAGATTCTGGCCGACTGCTGCATCAGGTCCACGACTTCACCTATGTGCTGGCCGTCTCATTATAGCTGGCCGACTGGGTGTCTTCAGCAAGTCGTGGAGGTTTAGGGCCTGTCGGCTGCTTCTGATGCAGGGAGGCCGACTGTAGTATGGGGGCCATATAAAATGGCCCCATTGGTCCCTTGTCATATTATCTTGTATCATTCCGGGATCTTGTGTATATAGAGTAGAGTTACACGTCTATCTCTCTTCTTCTCTTGTGCTATCTATTGTCTGCACTCTACTTGTGTCATGTGCACAGTGTGTATCTATTGTGTGCTACACGCATGCAAGACTAGTTTCGAGGCTTGGGGAAGCTTGGAACTAGGCAGGCTGATTGACGAGCTGAGTTAGGGATAAACTAGCGGGCGGGCACCCAAGTATGGACGGGCGGGCGGCCAAGTGTGGACGCTCGATGACCGGCCAAGAGCCTATAAAAGGGTGGCCAAGGTTAGTTATTGGGATATAGAGAGTCTCGCGAGTTTGTGAGAGCTCTATGGTCTTGGAGCCTGGATCTAGTGCAGACGTGCACTTGCTTTATGCAGCCGAGGTCGGCAGCAATCTCGAGGCCCGCGAGGGAAGCTTCGTGGCGGTATGGGACGTTGCGAGGAGGAGATTGGTCGGTACGTCATCCTAGTTAGCTCAGCTCGTGGCTCGGTGGGGACAGCCAAGATTGTGGGCTTGCCCACGGCTGTCATGGTTGGGAGGTGAGTCAGGCCTGCACCCCCCTTGTTGTTCGTTCATTCGTTCGTTTGCAGGATTCGAGTTTCGAACCAAGATCGATCACGAGGGGATCCGTGGGGATTTGACAGTGGTATCAGAGCATATCTCGTGAACGAGCAAGTCGGTAGGTAGAGAAGATGAGGTCGAAGAACGGTATGTGTTAAAAAGCTTGCTGTTTTTTCTGTGCATACTGCAGATTTCAGAATAGTATGTGTTTTTTCTTCATCAAAGACACCCATGTTGATGGGGAGATGGTAGTTTAGTAGGGTCGTTGCTTTGCAAAGAAGAGGAAAGACAGTCGTACAAGAGAAAACAAAAAAAAAAAAAGGGCATGTTCGTTGCTTTTTGGCGCACGTGAGAGAAGGAGAGCAAGCGTGTGAGAGGTAGCGTTGGCGGGTGTAGCGTTTGGTGCATGGGCTTGTGTAGCAAGACAGGCCATGCCCACGTTGGTGCCTAGGCCAGGCGGGCTGGTGCCCAGGCTAGGCCCACGTAGGCACCTAGACCAGGCGGGCAGGCGCCCAGGCCCATGCTGCTAGCGGCCATGATGCCCAGGCCCACGCCGTTTAGGCAGGCGGACAGACGTCCAGGCCTACGCCACCATGTGGCCAGGCTGGTGCAGGCGCAGCGCAGCCTGCTGCCGTGAAGGCACCCGAAGCTGGCGGCGTTTTTCCGAGGGGATAGAGAGAAAAAAAAGGCAAAACAGCAAACGCATGCGCTAGCTCGATTCGGCGCTTTGCTTTTTTGTTAAACTTTTTTTTTCAAAAGCTTATGGGTCCCTAATGTTCAACGTGTGTTTTTTTTTCTTTTTCTTTTTTTTAAAGAAAAGAGAATTTATATATATATATATATATATATATATATCTATATCTATATCTATATATATTTATTCAAGAAAAAAAAACACAAAAGCAAAGAAAAGCCAAGCTTAGCTTTTGGAGATTTTTTGGCTTTTGGGAAACCTTTATAAATCCCCTTAAGTGGGCTTCTTGCCACACATCTCTCAAGTTCTCAAGTTTTCAAGCTCTCAAGTTCCCGTGCACTTTTGTGTGCAAAGATCGAATTTTTTCTCCACGTACCCTCTTCACGATGTCGACCCAAGAATCGGAGTTGGAGCCCCTCGTGGAACGCGAAGGCTTGCCGGCTACAGGAGGTACCGATGCCGATCTTTTTGACGATTTTGTGTCAAAATCAGATTTCCAAGAGTTCAAAGTAGCAATCGAAGCTTCTTCGACGGAACGTCAGGCACAAATCGCAGCCCAGATGCAAGCTTTGCAGAACTCCATCGCTCTCTTGACCACTATCCTCTCTACTTTCTCGGGTATGGATACCTTGGCTTCAGCTTTAGGCTCCAACATTACTCCGGAACCGTTCGGGGGCGAACAAAAGTAGCGAACCAAGGAGATCGTGGACACGTGGCTACATAAGTGGCAAGTTCACTTTCAGTTCATCCATATGATGATGGAAAAAAGATCCAATTAGCAGCAGGTTTCCTGTCCGGCAAAGCTTTGCTTGGTGGAAGGAACTCAACCCTAAGCCAACGACTTGGGCACAATTTGAAGATGTTTTCAAAAAAGAATTCCTCAAGAAAGAGGATGATTACGATGTTGTTGCCCGGTTTTCAGCTTTGACCATGACCTCGCAGCACCTCACTTATGACGTCTACCTCCAGAAGTTTCGTGACTTGCAGATGAAAGCTACAAAGATGGATCCCACTACTCTTTTGGGGTTTTTCGTAGCTGGTTTACCAGTCTCGTACCGATTACAGGTTAAAAATAAGAAATGTAAAACATTGGACGAGGCCATTCATTCAGCTCGTATCTATGATGATACGATGGTCTCTTCCAAGTCGAAACCCGTTATACCGAGTAGGGGAACAAGCATAAAAGAAAGTTCTCCGCACCTATGGCTAACACGACAGAGGGAAAATCTTCGGATCAACCTTCGAAGAGTTTCAGTTCGACACCAGCGAAGAAGAAACGACTCCTTAGGGCTTTGAAGCTCAAGAAGGAAGGACGTTGTTTTATCTGCGAAGAAAAAGGACACATGCATAACGAGTGCCCAAAGCAAAAGGGTATCAAGACGAATGCATGATCCAAGCCAAAGGTAGCTAACCAGTTGTCTTTGACAGGTACGTCAATTACTGAACTTTCTCGCCCTAGTACTTGTTCTGATTGTCTATTCAATTCTAAAGTATTTGGCTTGCATGATCTTCTCCGAGTTTATGGAGAAGTAAATGGCCATAAGATTCACATTCTTTTAGACCCTGGCAGTTCGCATAACTTTGTTAACTACAAACTTGTGCAGAAATTGAGTCTTTATACGACACTCAACGACCATACCTATGAGGTACGCCTACCTGCGGAAAGACAAGTTTGGGATCGCAAGGTGGAGATGCTTTCAATCTAGATTCAGGACTACAAAGATACTCTGGAATGCTATGTCATGCATCTGGAAAATGTAGACTTGTTATTAGGGATTGAGTGGTTTAAGACTCTTGAAGTCCAGATAGATTGGTCTAGTCATATTTTTTCTTTTCAGCATAGGGACACCAAGTATAGTATTTTAGGTGATTGTATTCATCCCTCTCAGGGACCTCTTGTAAATACAATTGATTTTGGAAATATAATGGATTCTTCTTTGTATACCGCTCTCCATTGTGTATTGATTCCACTTTCTTCTTTTCTCATCCCTTCTATGGATGCAAATGAATTAAGTGTGTTTGAAAGCAAAGAATTACAGAAGATACTTGATTCGTTTCAAGATGTATTTCCTAAGGAACTGCCATCGGGTTTACCACCTGAACGGGCAGTAGATCATCGTATTGACTTGATCCCTGGTGCTCATCCTGTGAGTATTCCACCTTATAGGATGAGCCAAGCTGAGGAAGATGAGTTGGCTAAACAACTCGAAGATTATTTGAGGATGGGCTAGATCCGTCCAAGTAAATCACCTTGGGGTGCACCTATGTTGCTTAGGAGAAAGAAGGACAATACCTGGAGAATGTGTATAGATTACAAGAGATTGAACAAGTTGACCATTAAGAACCGTTATCCTCTCCCTAGATCAGATGACCTGATTGACCGGTTAGCAGGAGCGAAATATTTCACGAAGATAGATTTACGTACTGGCTATCACCAGATACGTATTCATGAAAGGCATGTCGAAAGAACTGCCTTTCGGACTAGGTATGGCCATTACGAGTTTCTCGTATTACCTTTTGGGTTAACCAATGCTCCAGCCACTTTCCAGCAAATGATGAACGATCTTTTTCGTGAACATTTGGGAAAATTTATGGTGGTGTTCCTTGATGATATTTTGATTTATAGT
The DNA here is from genome assembly GCF_041138505.1 of Cibotium barometz. NCBI lineage: Eukaryota > Viridiplantae > Streptophyta > Polypodiopsida > Cyatheales > Cibotiaceae > Cibotium > Cibotium barometz. Next base: position 15,654,783 of record NC_141047.1, on the reverse strand, counting down.
CGTACTCTTGAGGATCATGTCAGACACCTCACGATTGTCTTATCTATTTTAAGATAGAATCGACTATATGCTAAGTTAAGTAAATGTGAGTTCTTTATGACCGACATCATTTACTTGGGACACAAGATCACTAGAGATGGATTGAGCATTGACTATGACCGAGTTCAGAAGGTTTTGGACTGGCCTATACCGCGAACAGTGAAACAACTTCGTTCTTTTCTCGGTTTTGTTGTTTTTCTTCGGAAATCTGTGCGGGAGTACTCTCAGCTCACACTACTGATGACCGACTTATTGAAAGGTCGTGGACGTAAGTCCAATCAACCTATCACTTGGAATAACGATTTGGATATGGCCTTCAAACTTTTGAAAGATAAAGTCAAGGAAGCACCTATCTTAGCATTGCCTGATCCTAGTCGGCCTTATGTTCTTGAAGCTGATGCCAGTGACTATGCTATCGGGACTGCTTTATATTTCAAGATGATAGACCGGTTGCTTTTGAAAGTAAAAAGCTAGACGACACTCAATCTCGTTGGCCAACCCTTGAGAAGGAGCTTTATGCTGTGATTCATGCTCTCAAGGTTTGGAGACATTATTTATATGGCTCCAAGTTTGTGGTATTGACTGATCATCAGTCAATCAAGTATGTGTGTGATGCGGATGATTTGAGAGGAAGGAAAGCTCGTTGGGCGGAGTTAATGCAAGATTTTGATTTTGAGATCCGTTATCGGAAAGGGTCCATGAATAGTATTGCAGATGCGCTTAGTCGAATTAGAGAGGTGAATTCTTTGTCGTTCACCGAGATTTCTACCGACTTATTTCAGTCATTGAGAGGGCTTTGCAGGACTGATAGTTATTTTGGTCTATTTTGGCAGAAGATCCAGGACGGGAGCTCATTGATTGACCAAGACTCGATGACTGAGTAGTTTACCATTCAGGCTGCAGGAGGCCAGTGGATGATTCGGAATGGTTTACTGTTCCGTAATGGCAAAATTTGTGTACCATAAATCCCGGATATTAGGTCCAAGATTCTGAAGGAGTGTCACGACGTCCCTTCTGCTGGACATCTTGGGATACACAGGACATTATCATTAGTGAAACACACTTTTTATTGGCCGAAGATGAAAGGGTATGTAGAAGATTATGTTCTCAAGTGTCAGATTTGTCAAGTAAATAAAGCTGAACGCTTTAGACAGGCTGGGTTGTTGCATCCTTTGCAAATCCCAAGTAATAAATGGAAAAGTATTTCCATGGATTTTATTACCGGATTGCCAAGAACACATCAAGGCCACGATTCTATTTGGGTTGTGGTACATCGCTTGACAAAAATGGCTAGATTTTTACCGACCCGGAAGACTATTACAGCTACGTAATTAGCTCGGCAGTTTATTGAGCGATTGTTAGACTGTACGGGTTACCGCAGGACATAGTCAGTGAGATAGGGACTTTACGAGTGATTTTTGGAAACTTGTTTTTGAGAAGTTGGAAACAACTTTGAATTTGAGTTCCTCTGATCATCCTCAATCTGATGGCCAGACTGAAAGAGTGAATCATATTTTGGAGGATATGCTTCGAGCATATGTATCCAAAAGACAGAGTTCATGGGAGGATTATCTTCCTATGTTAGAATTTGCATATAACAGTACTAAGCATACGAGTACAGGGTTTAGTCCTTTCATGCTTATGAATGGTTTTCAACCTAGATCACCTGTTACAGTAGGATTCTCAGGACTTCAGCATGATGCAGCACGTAATTTTTTGCAAGATATGCAGGAAATGTTACAAGTTGCAAAGGAATCTATTAGAAGTGCTCAAGACCGAGACAGGTTTTATTCTAATAGACATCGTTCACCGAGAGAGTTCTCTGAAGGAACGATGGTGTATTTGCGAGTTCCGAAAGATTCTGAGACTTTACGGACAGGTAGATCTCTGAAATTATCCCCTAGATACTGTGGACCATTTCGTGTTACACGACGGATTGGTTCAGTTGCATATGAATTGGATTTGCCTTCTCATGTGAAAGTTCATCCTGTATTTCATGTCAGTAGATTTAAGGAAGTACTAGGTGGAGTAGATCAGTTAGTTACTCCTCAAGAAATTATAGATGTCGAGGACATGACATTTGTCTTGGATTTCGTGAACGAAGATTGCGTAATATGCTTATCACGGAATACAAGATCAAGTGGAAGGATCATGTTGAGGAGGACGCTACATGGGAGACATTGACTACTCTTCAGAGAGATTACCTTGGCTTTTTAGTGAGCTCAGGAGTGAGCTCTTAGAGGAAAGGGAGTATGTCATGTGCACAGTGTGTATCTATCGTGTGCTACACGCATGCAAGACTAGTTTTGAGGCTTGGGGAAGCTTGGAACTAGGCAGGCTGATTGACGAGCTGAGTTAGGGTTAAACTAACGGGCGGGCACCCAAGTATGGACGAGCGGGCGGCCAAGTGTGGACGCCCGATGACCGGCCAAGAGCCTATAAAAGAGTGGCCAAGGTTAGTTATTGGGATATAGAGAGTCTCGCGAGTTTGTGAGAGCTCTATGGTCTTGGAGCCTGGATGATGCAACTCTGATTGTCACACCAAAGAAGAGTAGATTCGGTAGGAGGACAGTCGAGCTCCTCCAATAATCTCCGCAACCATATCGCCTCACATGCAGCATAACAAACTGCACGGTACTCCGCCTTGGTAGAGAAAAGCGCCAGCTTTTTACTGCTCCAAGAAATGGCTCCAAACCCAAGTGAAAAAACACAACTAGTGGTCGAACGCCGTGTATCTGGATCTCCAGCCCAGTCAGAGTCAGACCATCCAACAAGAGTGCGTCCTTGGCCATAAAAGATGCCAAAATTCAGAGTGCCACGCAAGTACCGAAGAACTCTGAGAGCACACCGCCAATGCTGTTGACGGGGTTTGGATGAGAAGGAACTCAATAAACTGACTGCGAAGCATATGTCCAATCGGGAGTAGGTCAACCATACCAAACAACCGACGAGAACCTGATACTGTCCCTGATCAGTCCCTGGAGAAGCATCAAGTGAAGAAAGCTTCTCACCAATATCCATAGGAGAAGATACTGGTTTGCACCTAGTCATTTGAAATCTGTCGAGAATCTCCCGAGTGTATTTCTGCTGAGAGAAGAAAATGCCCTTCGAGGTTTGTCAAATCTCAAAGCCAAGAAAATAATGCAAGAGGCCAAGATCCGTCATCTCAAACTCTGTCTCCAAAGCATCCATAACAGAACGGATCCGCACAGAATAAGAACCTGTAAAGATGAGGTCATCAACATAGACCACAATGATAACAATCAACCCCCTCTCAAGGAGGATATAAAGGTTTGAATTTGTGAGAACGGCGTAGGCCGAGCTTCTGAAAGAACTCATCAATCCGTTGGTACCAAGTCTGCGGAGCTTGCTTTAGACCATATAAAGCCTTCTTCAGCCCGGTACACATGATCCTGTTTGCCCGGAACAACAAATCCTGGCGGCTGATCAATATAAACCTCTTGTGAAAGCTCTCCATTCAGGAAAGCTGACTTGATGTCCATTTGGAAAACGGGCCATCTATGATGTCCTGCAAGTGCAAGAATGGTGCAAATGGTAGTCATCTGGGCCGTCGGAGCGAAGGTCTCATCGAAGTCAACACCAAGGCACTGAGCATAACCCTTGGCAACCAACCTCGCCTTGTGCTTGTCCAAGCTGCCATCAACTCGGAACTTTGATTTGAAGATCCAACGCACACCAAGCACCTTACGTTGCAGTGGCCGAGGCACCAAAATCCAAGTGCCATTCCGTTCGATAGCATCCAGCTCTGCTTGCATAGCACGACGCCAAGGCTCGTGTGAAAGAGCCTCGTCTACAGAAGTGGGATCAGAAGGACCATTAATGATAGTAGACATAAGAGCATAATTAACAAACATGTTGCCCTCATGAATTTGTTTCCTTGTAATTCTGGAAGAACGCTGAAGAGAACCAGGTGGAGCAGCAGAAGGAAGATCACGTAACCCAGAATCACGAACTGTCTGATAATACCAACCAGGTACAGATGTGCTCGAACTTGCCGGAGGAGGAGCAGGGTCATCATCATCTGACTGAGTATCCTCAGCTGGAGGTGTAACAGAAGCAGCGGGAGCACGAGGAGGAGGAGAAGGAGGCGGAGACGGAGGTGAAGGAAGAAGAAGCTCACCACCCCCCTTTGACGATGTAGAAGTCTCGTCGAACACCACATCACGGCTCACAACAACTTTACCGGCCTGAGGATCATAAAGACAATATGCCTTGGACACAGTGCTGTATCCGAGAAAAGTCATGCGCTGAGACTTTGAGTCCAACTTGGAGCGATGCTCCTTAGGCACATGAACATACGCCGTACACCCAAATATCCGGAAATGAACAACGGAGAGCTTCTCACCATGGAAAGCCTCATATGGAGTTTTATTGGGAAGAGCAGTAGTAGGAGACCTGTTCTGAATGTAGACAGCAGTGGAAAGCGCCTCAGCCCAGAAACGTCGAGGTAGTAAAGAATGCTCAAGCATAGCACGGGCCATCTCCATGATGGTCCTATTCTTCCTCTCGGCAACTCCATTCTGTGATGGAGTATATGATGTAGTAAGCTGTCTCCGAATGCCATGTGTCTTGCAATATTGCTTAAACTCCTGGGATGTGAACTCACCCCCTCCATCGGTCCTGAGAGCCTTGACCGAGTGACCGATCTCTTTTTCCACCTTAGCTCTCCAATCACAGAAGTGCTGAAAAGTCTCATCCTTGGTCTTCAGAAAGAAAACCCAAGTATATCTGGTAAAATCATCCACCATCACGAGCATGTACAACGCCTTACTCAAAGACGCGGTACTCATAGGACCACATAAGTTTGCATGAATGAGAGCAAGTGATGTCGAAGATTTGTGTGTCGCCTCCTTCGGAAAGGCGGCTCGGTGTTGCTTCCCTTGTAAACAAGAGGAACAAGCAGTAGACGGAGCCTTGATGTTCGGTAATCCCTCAACCAACCCATCCTTCGAAGCTCGCTGCAGAAGCTGATAGCTCAAATGGCCAAACCGAGCATGCCAAAGAGCAAAAGAAGCACCAAAAGAAAGCAGAGCGGTCAACTTGTAGAGACCACTATCTTGGGCTCCCTGAGCCAAGATGCTACCAGTCGCCTTATCACGAATGGTAATCTCATAACGAGAAAAGATCACCTCCGCACCTTGAGCTGTAAGAGCACTCATTGACAAAAGGTTAAAAGCCAAATCTGGAATATACAGAACGTCAGAGAAGTACCTCTTGTCCTCGTCAGGACAGAAGATGGGAAGAGTGCACAGAGCGGAAGCAGAGTGGCACTAGAATGTGCTGAACAGAGAGTGCAAGAGACAGAGAGATATGGAGAAAACTATGCTGAATATACTGAAGCAAAACAATCCCAAGCAAGAGACACTACAAGTCTCATAAGTGAGGGAGCAAAATATGTACAAGACTGAATGAGAAGAGAGGCTAGCACCCACTGGAAGGCTGGCCAACTGGAGCTGCAAAATTGGCCGACTGGATATGGCCGACTCGAAAATGCCAGAAAGGCTGGGAAAATCCTAGAAAAATACTAGAAAAAGGGGTGGCCAGCCCACAAGCAAGGGCCATGCAAAAGGGACCAAATGGGCACCATAAAAGAGCAGAATCTGGGGATGAAAGTGCTAACACAACCGAGGCTGCTGTAGGTTGCTTATCTTTCTCTGAAGCGGACCTTCAGCTTCTCGCTATGACTGTTGCATCCCTAGAGGCCTCCACTTTGCTTTGCAAGATTGTCGGTAGCTGCCCTGCGCGCGGACAACTCAGAGATCTTCTGGAGGGTAGCCTCCTTGGTGGACCTGCAAAGATCACAAACATTCATCCTTTGGGGCGTGGCTACTATCAGGTTGAGTTCGACTCGCTAGCAGCTTGAGATTGAGTCATGCAATTGGGCCCCGTTGCATTGCGTTCATCCCAGGCCTTCTTTGCACGGTGGTAGCATGGCTTCGACCCTACATCCGACCCTCTAGCTGGTGTATCAGGCTTTCCCGTGATGGTCTGCTTCCCAGGCCTCAAGAAGGAATACCTTCCTCTTCTCCCAGTGATCGGTGGAGCCATTGGGAGAGTGATGGAATCTCTCTCTCTCTCTCTCTCTCTCTCTCTCTCTCTCTCTCTCCCCCCCCCCCTCCCTCGAGCTGCTTCGTCCCTAGCACAGGCAGTGGAGATTCCATCCCTATGCACTACGCATTTGTGTTCTCTCGCCGGAAACAGTGTCCCATTTCTGTCTATTCCTTGCCTTCGCGGAGACCCCATCATTCAGCTAGTGGAGTACTCAAGCCCTCCTGGCCAGTGTTTCATTTGCAGGCAGATGGGCCACCTTGCCAGAGCTTGCCCTCGGCGCCAAGTCCAAGAGACCGCCTCCAGTGGTCCCCCCTCCCTCCCCTTTTCTTCCAGTCCCTATTCAGATCCTCACTAGGGGGTAGAGAGAGAGGCAGACCCTCAGGGAGCTGAGCACCAGGACTCGACCCACAGATGACTTTGTTGCCGGAGTGGTGGACTGTTGGCTTGCATGCTGACTACCGGGGCTGAGTGCCGCCGCCGCGCGCACCAGACTGGCAAAGTACAGGAGGATTTGGTTCTGTCAAAGAACCATTTCAAGCATTTATCCCAGCACTCACCCGTTGGCGAGGGGCCCCCTCCAGTCACTACGAGAGTCCCTCTGGCCCTTTCCGTTTGGCGGTCGCCGCCCCGTCGAGACTTCTCCTCTGGTTCTCAGTTTCCAATGAGGCCAGCTGATCCCACTGAACCCTCGGCGAGTGCCTCCCAACACCCTCCCTCTACGATGGATCACTCCCAGCCGCTCCCATCTCCATCTTCTCCGCCACCCCACCCCACCCCACCCCACCCCACCCCCACCCCCACCCCCACCCCCCTCCGCCTCCCCCTCCTCCCCCCCTTCCTCGTCCTCCCCCATCCTTACCTCTGACTTTGTTTGCAGCAGTCCCCTCTGCCCCGTCCTCTTCTTTTGAGCCTGCACTCCCCTCTCCCTCTGCCTCTCCAGAGCATTGGCGTCGCCCTCCAGCGGCGCCCGATGCGAAGCGAAGCGAAGGTAGCTTTCGATGTCTTCCGGCGGAAGAGACACTTTTTGAGGAGACAATAGCTACCATTCGGATTTGTGTGGTGTTTGTGGCACGATGATCTTCTCCTTTCCCTTGAGTGCTGCCCCAGAGACAGTGGGATTTGGAGTCCGTGGCTGCCCCCATCTAGGGGCAAGCAATAGAGCTCTCACACCATCCTCATGATTTACACATCACCAACGTGCTCACCCACCTCTGGTTCAGGCCATAGAGACCCCTTGGGTACTCTCTAAGAATGAGCTTGCAAAAATTTTGGAAGGCATCAAGAAATTTAGAACACCCACTGGACTTAGCACTTCATTTGGCCTATTGTTTGGAGATAAGGAAGAACGAATGTTTGGGTTCAAGAGCCATGATTGGCATACCTTCTTATAGGTAAATTGTTAGTCTATCCATAATTTAATGTACTTGAAGAATGTTAATTGTCATATCTCTTCTTTACTCTAACTTCATCTGGATGGGGAGGTGGTGGTCTCCAGCCTGGAGGTGCTGCTCTTTGTGTTCCTTCATATCTCAGTCGTAGGACCCCTCCCCTCCTCTTACAGATACCTCCATTGTGATAGATGGAGTTCGGAGTATGCCTACTCTCGCACTTGCACAGAGTGCCGATACATGGAGGACAAGATTGGCGCACCTTCGTCCCAAGACTGATTGTGATTATTCCCCATCTAAACCCACGCCCAAGACACTTCGAGTGGAGGGCAGTTCCGATAGTTCCGCCTCCCAGAGAGATTGATATGCGGTTAGTCTCATGGAACATTCAGGGTTTAGGGGAGCCTCAGTGCTTTCAGAGGCGAGGCGTCCTCAGAGGAGAGCTTCACACTGTTGGGGTAAAGGCATTATGCCCACCCTTATAGTGTGTACAAGCCCATAAGTTATAGTACATAGTACACTTAGTACTTTTAATGTACTAAGTGCACTATGTGTACTAGTGCAATATACATGTGTGATAGGGGAGTCACATACTCAATGCTATTGAGTTGACTTATCCCCACAACTCTCTCTCTCTCTCTCTCTCCCTTGTTTCTCTGTGTATGTCTCCCAATTAACTCTCCCATTCAACTGGTATCAGAGCCCTGGTTTTAGGGTTTTGTTCTCAAGTGCTGCATCGCTGGCTTCTTCGTGGAGCTTTGCCATTAGCCCACTCGCTCATGAATCGCTGGCTCGTAGGGGTTTCTTCTTCTATTAGCATCTGTAATTAATTCAGTGTGCACGGGAGACGTGTGGATACGACGAGTGGCTGGGCGAAATCGGGTCAGCCCACACAAGGCGTAGAGTGTAGGCAGAGGGCGTAGACGGGCGACAGCCGATGGTGATGAAGCAAAAACGGCAGGTACAGAGAGGCGTGAGCGAGGGAGCTCACCTTCAGTCAGCCAAAGAGAGCAGCCCGTGACTGGGCAGCTGGGAGCGATGGCGTAGAAGGTCGCAGGCAGGCGAGCGAAGAAGGAGTGCAGCGGCGTACCCATTCGCACGTAGCAGAGCGTAAGGCTGTGTGAATGTGGGGAAGCGTGTAGAAGCGCTGGCCACTAGGCGAAGGCAGTAAGGCTTTGGTCGACGGCTGGCTACGAGGCGAACTCAGGCGAACACAAAAGGCATGAGCAAAGCACTCACGCAGGCTACAGGTTAGCGCGAAGGCGAGACAGGCGAGCGAGGAGCAGCTGTGGTGCGTGTACCAGCGAAGCCCAGGCTGCCTAGCGCAGGCAGCCAACAGCCAGGCAGAAACGGCGAAGGCAACAACGCATTGGGTGGATAAGCGCATGCGAGTCTTGCTTCTCTTCAGCCAACGGTTTCTCCGCCACCAACCACGCCACAGCGCTCTGCGACCATTTCTGCAATAGCAGCACCAAATTCATCACCCCCCTTCTGCAACAGCATCAACACAAAGAAATTCAGCCTGCAAATCTCAGAGAAATTCAAAAATTAAGAGGTATTTGCCTGCAATTTTGGGATTTTCCTTATCAATTCAATCAATTGAGTAGGACCGTACAGGTGCCGAATTGCTCAAAATTGGCAAAATTGGCAAAATTGGGTGACATCGGTCACAATCAGGATCAATTTGCAGGAAATTGGATGTCAAAATTTGGGGCGTTTGATGTAATTGTGCAATTAAGCATTCATACATGCTGTATGATGTGAGAAATCGCACATTCGGGCAAAATTGCAGCAAATTGCAGTGCAAATCAAGGGGCTTTTGTGCCGATTGAATTGATTTGCATGCAGGCAATCGCATTTGATGCTGTGGATAATGTGTTGATGCCTGACAAGCACTCAATGTGCCTGTAAATCAAGGGGCTTTTATGTACGGGATGTATATGTGGCCAGGGGGAAGCACTGTGAAGACTCTGGATGCCTTCATGTGCGCTAATGTACCATGTATGATCAGAAATTGATCTTAAATCAAGGGGCTTTTTAAGATTTTATGCTTGTTAAGCTTGGCAAAGCAGCAGGCAAGACTTTTATGCCTTGAATCCTCAGAAATCAGCTTGCAGTCAAGGGGCTTTTGCCCAATTTCTGTTCGGGACTGTTGTATGCAGTGTTCGGGACTGTAAAAGTCTGATTTTCACTCATTTGGACAGCCAGGAGAGCATTTATTGCTACTGTACCTGCTGGTACAGATTTGGCACAGCTTTGTGCAAGTTTTGGCATGGCTGTACACTGATTTGAGTGAGGAAAAGGTTCAATTTCAGCTGCTGTACTTGCCAGTACAGGTTTGGTACATCATTGGTGAGCACTTGGTATTGTTGTACAGTACTTTGGAAGGGGAACAGAGCACATTTAAGGTGCTGTCCTAAATCTGCAGCAACCAGATTTTGGTGATTTCATCACATACAGTGGGAGAAAAGTTGCATTCGTGCTTCCGCAGTGGGAGATAAACTTTGGGAGAACAACTGTGAGCACTTTGTGTGCTTTTGGTGCAGTGTTTGCACATTTTGCAGGGAGTCAGGCATTGACAGGTTGCATATTGCTATGGCAACCACAGGTGAGAGCTCTTCATTGCTTCACATCAAGAAGCTTGAAGGCTCACATAACTATGATATTTGGCAAACCCAGTGCTATAATGTGTTGCTCCAGAAGAAGGAGCACAAGCCTATCAAAGAAAGGGGTGTAAAGCCCGCTTCTCTTACTGCTGAAGAGTGGGAAGATATGGATGAGCTGGCAAGATCTACTATCATGTTGTCTGTGTCAGACTCTTTACTTTTCAGCATTCGTGAAGAGAAGACAGCTTGGCGAATGTGGCAGAGATTGCAGGACTTGTATGCCCAGCAAAGTGCCTCAAGCAAAGTGTATTGGTTGAAGAAACTCATAGGTCTTCAAATGAAGGAAGGGGCGTCTATGACAGCCCATCTAAATGAGTTTAATGGTATTGTCAGCCAGGTCATTAATCAAAAGTTGGCAATGGACGATGAGTTCAAAGCCACTTTTCTCTTATGCACTTTGCCAGAGAGTTGGGACACATTCAGGACAGCCACTAGCAATTCGAATGCTATGCTGTCATATGCAGATGTTGAGGGTGCGCTCCTTCAAGAGGAGATGAACAGGACAAACAACTCTGTTGGAAAGTCCAATGCAATGAATGCACGTGGGAGATCCCAGCAAAGGGGTAAAAGCCAAGAACGGGGAAGGAGCAAGTCTCGCTCCAAAAAGGACTTGGAATGCCATTATTGTGGCAAGAAGGGACACATCAAAAAGCAATGCTACAAATGGAAAAATGATCAAAAGGAAAAGGGAAAAGGCAAAGACAAAGACAAAGATGAAGCCAAAGATGTAAAGCCAAAGGGCAAAAGTGGAGTCAAGATTGAAGAAATCAATGTGTCACATGCAGGTGACAGAGAGGATGAGGTCCTATTCACGTCTTCACTTGATACCCGTTCACTTCTTACAGGAGATGGTCATGGTATGCACTCATGGATCATTGATTCAGGTGCCTCCTTTCATGTCACAGGTTGCAGAAACTTGTTTGTCAGGTATACTGCTGGCAATGAAGGAGTCGTTTATTTGGGTGATAATCATGCATGCAAGATTCTTGGCAGAGGTGATGTGAGGCTTGTGTTTTCAGATGGCTCACAGCTTATGCTCCATGATGTCAGGCATGTGCCTGAGATCAAGAAGAACCTGCTTTCTACTGGACAGCTTGATGATGCTGATTATGTTACCACATTTGGTCGTGGAAAGTGGAAGATTAGTAAGGGCTCACTGGTTGTTGCCAGAGGCTCTAAGGTGGACACTCTTTACTTCATGCATGCAGGTGTTTGTCACCATTCTAATGTAAATGCAACCGAGCTGCCGGAAATCTCTATGTGGCATAGCCGGTTGGGACACATGAGTGTCAAAGGAATGGAGCAATTGTCTCGTTTTGGTTACTTGCCTTCTCTAAAGTTTTCAAGTTTTCAGTTTTGTGAGCATTGTATATATGGCAGGCAACTCCAGTGCCCCCACAAGAAAGCTCTTGGACAGAAAGATGCTCAGTTAGAGCTTGTGCATACAGATGTATGTGAGATGCCTCAGCTTTCTTTGGGAGGGGCAAAATACTTTGTGTCTTTTATAGATGATGCCACACGCAAGGTGTGGGTTTATCCTCTTCGTTTGAAGAGTAATACATTCTTAGTGTTTGAGAAGTTTGTTGCTCTTGTTGAGAATCAAACTGGCAAAACATTGAAGGCTTTGCGTTCCGACAATGGTGGAGAGTATATGTCCAAACAGTTTCAGGACTTTTGTGATGCTAAAGGCATCAAGAGGGAGCTCTCTACTCCTTATGATCCTCCACAAAACGGGACAGCAGAGAGGATGAACAGGACCATTCAGGAGAAGGTCCGTTCTATGTTGTCACATGCTGCGTTACCTCATGGTTTTTGGGCTGAAGCTGTTATGACAGCCGTTCATCTTATAAACAGGTCACCTAATACGAGGCTTGGTGGGAAAGTGCCGGAGGAAGTATGGACAGGGAAGCCTCTGTCATACAAGCACTTGAGAGTGTTTGGTTGCGTTACGTACGTGCACATATGTAGGGAAATGCGCACCAAACTTGATCCTAAGTCTCACAAATGCATATTCCTAGGATATGGTGACAGAGGTGAAATGGGATATAGACTTTGGGATCCCGTGAATAGAAAGATTATACGCAGCAATGATGTCATTTTTGATGAAACATGCATGTATAAGGAGCCTGCAAGGCAACAGGAGCCTGGCAGAGTCATCTTTGATGATGATGGACATCATGGACAACAACCAAGGGCTGTAAATCAGCCATTACAGCAGCAAAACCAGCCCTTAAATGGTGCTGAAAATGGGCCAAATGGACAGCCAGAGATGGCAGAAGATATCCCTATGGATATACCACAGTTAGAGGAGATACCGGGCATGATTTTTCAGCCTTATGGCATGGAACAGGAGCCACCAATAGGTGATATGCAGGCTGGACAGCAACCTGCAAATGATGGTCATTGGGTACGGAGGTCCACAAGACCCTCCAGAGCCCCTGACAGGTTTGTTCCAGGGGTTGACTACTTGATGCTCACTGACTGTGGGGAGCCCTCATGTTATAAGGAGGCTTTACAGAGGGCAGACAAGGCTCTTTGGGAGCGTGCCATGAAGTCAGAGATGGATTCTCTGCACAAGGAGTGGTTTCTAGATACATGGCCAACCCTGGCAAGAAGCATTGGGAAGCAGTGAAAGGTGTCATGAGATACCTGAAGGGCACACAGGATATGTGCATTTGCTTTGGCAAACAGGATGCATTAGTGCATGGTTACACGGATTCGGATTATGCCGGTCATCCAGATAACCGGAAGGCTACTACCGGTTATGTGTTTACATTCACAGGAGGTGCTGTGTCATGGATATCTAGGATGCAGAAGTGCACAGCCTTATCTACTACAGAGGCCGAGTATATTGCAGCCACAGAGGCTTGCAAGGAGGCATTATGGCTATCTCGGTTAGTGGTTGATTTGGGTTATATAGGGGATATTCCATTGTTGCATTGTGACAGTCAGAGTGCCATCCAGTTGGCAAAGAACCCTGTCTTTCATGCAAAGATGAAGCATGTGCATGTGAAGTATCACTTCATCAGAGAGGTGATAGAGAACAAGCAAATTCAGCTTGTTAAGATTCATACGGATGACAACCTGGCTGATCTGTTGACAAAGAGTTTGCCTCCGGAGCGGTTTGCTCATTGCAGACACTTGATGGGCATTGGATGAGGCCAGTTTCAGCCTTGATATGGCCTTGTATATTATCATGTACATGTTGATTTTTCTTTTCCTTCATTTAAGGGCACTTTGCCTTTAAGTGGGAGGTTGTTGGGGTAAAGGCATTATGCCCACCCTTATAGTGTGTACAAGCCCATAAGTTATAGTACATAGTACACTTAGTACTTTTAATGTACTAAGTGCACTATGTGTACTAGTGCAATATACATGTGTGATAGGGGAGTCACACACTCAATGCTATTGAGTTGACTTATCCCCACAACTCTCTCTCTCTCTCTCTCTCTCTCTCTCTCTCCCTTGTTTCTCTGTGTATGTCTCCCACATGAATAACCCTAATTAACTCTCCCATTCACATAGAGCTACAGTTGGGGGACCCATTGACATTCTTTTCCTCCAAGAGCACCACCTTTCTGAGGGGCGTACCCACTGTTGCGAGAAGATTTTACCAAGTAGGAGCCACACTTTTTGGTCTCCCTCTTTTGGCCCCTTGGGGACGCAGGGAGGAGTTTGTATTTCTGTTAGCAAGCAACTCTTGCCGGCAGCGATAGGCTTAGGTGACAGAGTCTCTGGGTGAGCACAATGGGTTACCATTATGATTGGAGAGGACAGTGTGGGCTTCCTCAATGTTTATGCCTTGAACATCGCAGCACGTAGAGCCATCTTTCAGAGCACAATTCGTTAGGCCCTTCTTTAGGCTAACTTTTGGTACATGGGTGGAGACTTTAACATGAATGAGGCAGTAGAGGACAAACTCGGAGGAGGCACTACTAAAGTCTTTGGCGCGGAGTACTCACATGGGAGGAGTTGATTCTCGCACTTAGGGGACAGCACCCTTGGCATCTCTCAGAGTTGGGGCGCAACCTCGGGAGCCTGCAATTCTTGCAGTGTGATAGGAGGAGCAATGGCCCCAACCTCTCCCAACTTGACAGGTGTTGTGTGGATGAGTGGGCTTGCGGCCGTGGGGGCATGATCGACATCTACCACTTTTTTTGATCACGCTCTGGTTGTTCTATCCTTAGAGGACCCCTGGGGACAAGACAAGCACATGAGCACTAGGATGCTGGAGGTCCTCATGCAGGACCCCGAGATCTGTAGCTACAGGGTAGAGCAGATATGGGCGAGACTGGATTTTATTTCAGGCTTTGTCGCGTGCACCTTGGATGTGGGCCTAGGTGAGATCAACAGATTTTTGCAGGAGGCACCACAGAGCAGATTAGAGGGATTTCGTGAGCAATAGAGGAGCCTAAGGAGGTGTCTTGCTTCTCTTCAATGGCTTCAAGAGAGTTTCCCTGATAGCCCGTGGATTGAGAATCAGCTTGCTGCTTGCCCACACGGAGATCGGATTAATCGAGGAGAGGAGGGTCCACGTACAAGTACCATGCTAGAGCTTCCTTTTGGACCTAGGCCGGCGATAGTCACGGAAACTTCTTTGAGATAGCAGACCCCCACAGGTGAAGAGATGGTATTCGCAAGTTGCGTGGCCAGGATGGAGCCATTGTTTCAGACCCGCTCCATGTGAGAGCTATTGGAGATTGACTAGCACAGAGGCAGCTTCCCCCGGAGGTTCAAGAGAGAGGCTTGGCAGGGATCGTGGATAGAGATAGACTCAACCTCGACATCGAGTCATCGACTCTCCTATTCCTTAGTAGTGGCTGACACCTATCCCAGACCCGACCCACCCACAGTGGCTAGGAGTGTTTACTAGGCATGATATTCTATTGGCAGTCCATGGGGCGGATGAGGGTTGTGGTTTGCTCACTTTTTCTATTGGTCCCCATGGCAGATTAGAGAGATTAGAGCCTCCCTTGGAAGATTTCAGTGGTTGTAACTTACAGAGGGTGAGGGTGATTGGATTTCAGGCACATGAGTGGCACATGGACCCCTCGACGGTCAAGGTGGCCAGGGAGAGACTCTGGCAGCTATGGATTTGGGAGAGCCGACCTCACGTGCCTCCAGTGGGACTGAGAGACTGGACTTGGCGTGATCCTGCTAATCGGGAGGAGACTTTGGATGCCCCCTTTTTCGCATACATAGTGAGGTTGGGCCGTAAGATTCAAATGCCAGAGATTGATGGCACCGTGGTAGCAGCAGTACATTGGTAGTCACAGGGCCTTTCCCAACGTTTTCTCACGATATTTTGGAAGAGGCTCTGGGATAGTTCTCGGCCTCAAAAGATCACCCTCTTTCTTTGGCTGGTGGCACACAGGAGCTTGGCGGTTGTCATGTGGCTGGCCATCGGTGGTTGACCAATAGCTTGCCCGAGGTGCGGCCACCCTTAGGAGTCTCAGTGACACAGTCTGTGGGATTGTCTGAAGGCTCAGTAGGTTTGGTAGCCAATTCTCCGCATCTTCACAATTGACAGGACCTCGACCCGTATCATTACTTGGGACACTGTCGCTTGGGCCACAGAGGCTGAGGGTGTTAGGGCTTATGAGGAGGATGGTGGGGGACTCTCTCTCACCTCCGCATTTCTGCAATACTAGTCACGGCCCCATGTACTGACCACTGGAGACCGGGCTCATGTTAGAGATGGGAGATTTGTAGTAGCATTGCAGCTTGGCACATATGGAGAGCTAGATGCAGCAAAGCCATTGAGGGTAACCCACACTCCGCTTGGGGAGTCCATTAGGAGCCTTTGGCTCGACATCATCCATACACTCCGCAGTCAGTGGGGTAAGTTGCAGGGTTGTTCTGACCACATGTGGAAGCGGCGGAAAGCTTTACCTCCTCTCTCTCTCTCTCTCTCTCTCTCACACACACACACACACACACACACACACACACACACACACACACACAAGGAGCTTTAACCCATCAAGGTCCTTGGAATTGAAAGGCTGGTTGCATGCATTCAGAAACTTCAGGCATACCCATGTGCGCTCAAGACTCGCAGAGATTGCATGAGGCCTGAAAAGATTATTAAGAGTAAAACCTTGTAACTAAGGGTGTTTGTTAGATAACAAGCATTGGTTTTACTCAATGGGAAGCCCTATTCTTCTGGAGACCTGCAGGTAATACTATTTTTTTCCTTCAGAAATAATGCCTAACCAAGTGGGAAAGGCAGAATAGGTCCAAGCATGTTAATCACACCTCACTAATCAGCCTTTTTTACAAAAGAAATGTTGTGGAATAGGTCCAAGTATGTTAATCACACCTCACTAATCAGCCCTTTTTAATGTTTTGCGAAGAGTGCGGGGGACCAACTAATTGAGAGAGCCAGTGCTACGGTACGCTGTTCCTACAATGGCTGCCTTTCACCTGGGCTCTCATCACCTCAGACGCAAGGCTAGACGCTGGCTTGGGGCCGTAGGGACTCGCCAGACACAGCAGCACTCTTTGCTAGCATGCCCTGCCCATGACTACATCTGCACACACTTCCCTCATATCTTTGAGCAAGAAGAGGGCATCCACAGCTTCCTCTCCTAAACTGGAAAGACTATCAGTACTCCTCCATTAAGTAAGTGCTCCATGGTCGGCAAGTATTACAAGGACCATTTCCTACACGCACAACAGGCATTATTATTACCTAGTCATTTCACTATCAGCTCTTAGTCATTTACTTGGGTCAAAGAATATCATTAACTTGTTCATTTACATAGCCAAAGCTTTTGATGGTCTCCTCCATGTTTATATCTGTGTTGTTAAGGAAGACGGATAGAATGCCATGCTCTCTTCTTCTCAATTGATCTACACAATTAATTTGTAAAAGCACACATAATTTTTAAAGAGAGTATCGGAAAAATTAAGCAAAGAAAAATTTGTCCCCCTTGTGAACACAAGCACAAGTTACAAATGATTGTTCACAAGATTGACCACTATGATACGAGGTGCTGCCACACCTCCTTTTACACCTCCTTTTCACTGTGTAAGTGAATGCTTCTTCACATGTGCGCAGTTGTCCATGGGGCTCAAATGTGGGAAACCTGTATTACTGAATGTTTGCTGAAATTCGTATCCTGCCTTCTTTCTTTGTTTTGCTAAAAGTTTTTGCCACCTGTTTTGGCAGGTTAATATAGCTGAAATGAGCTATGAGGACCTGTACGAGATGTTTGGACCTGGGGAAGGTGTGGTTAAAGGGGCTTCAGGGGCACATATTGAGAAGCTACCTCGGTACACAGTCACAAAAGATAACAAGATTGATTCTTCTGGAGACAGTATTTGCTGTACCATTTGTTTACAGGTTAGCTGGATTATGTTAAATTGTTTTTAATTTTATGGATTTTAAATCTAAATTTGCCCACGCCCACGCCCACGCCCACGCCCACGCCCACGCCCACGCCCTACGCGTGCACTCCCAGTTCCAGCTGCACGCCCACGTGCGGATGTGTATTTGTTGATATAAGTATTGAAAAGGTACTAGGCTTTCCATGTGGTATTGATGATATTTTCAACCAGGGTTTTGAAACCACACTAGTACACCTGATAAAATTTCTACTATGTGCAGGAATTGCTGCAAGGGGAAACTGCAAGGAGCTTACCATTGTGCCAGCATGTGTTTCATATGTCGTGTGTTGATAAATGGCTTGTACGACACGGTTCATGTCCTGTATGTAGACAAGATATTCGAGGAAAATTTTGAAAATTCCATCATCTTTTTAGTGTCCTTACTTCGTGGCATGGGCGCTCCCTTCTGTACATATTTGGGTTTCCTTGCGGCCATGTCTTTTTGGAGCTTCAATCAGTCTTCATTATTTTTGACTGATAAAGCATTTGTATAGCTTTCAAAGGAAATCTGGAAATTATACTCCTCCAGCCACAATGTCACTTTGTATTAGAAGATGCTTAGTGTTCTGTATTTATGAATGCAATGCTATGTTTTTTTGGGCTACTTTTTCTCAAGATGGTGAAAATGCTTTCTTATTGGGACTCCACAAAAGAGTAGGTAGTTAATTGCTTTAAGTCATGTTATCGTGTGGTGCGAACCATTTTCACAATTTTGGATAATATAATTGTTTGATATCACAATAAATACTATGTTTACTTTTGGTAAAATACAGGTACATGTCCTAAACTCGAGCATTTTAATAAATTTGGGTTAACTGAACTTTGATGGGTTTAAGAATGATCAATCATGAATAAATGGTGTAGGTGAGGTTCTATATTTGTCAGTCATTATCATTGCCCGACTTTTGTGTCTTCTTGAGATCACATCACATGTCGAAGGCAATCACGTTTGAAACTTTGTTTTAGAATGATGCAGTTCTATGACTTACCAAAATCATCACATTACCTCAGGCAATGCATGCTTCTCCATACAAGCGTGCATGATCGGAATGTTTGAATCTCTTACATTGCCACTATTGCTTGATAACTCTTACATGGTCGGAATGTCTAAATCACTTACATTGCTACTAGACAATTGGCCTTGAGTTAATGTTGTTTTTTTGGTTGGTTCAATGCGTCACTTTTCACACATGGTCTTGTGCATGCCTTGGGATGGCTTTTTACTATACTTTTATCGTATGTTCGATTGAACTTTGTGCCTAGTGGAACATGCAAGAACAGTCTCATCCCTACTTCTTCATATGTTCGTCTAAACTTTGTGCCCAGTGGAACATGCAAGAACACTCTTGTCCCTTCATTTCAAGGCCTTTGTTTTGGAAATGTCTCTGGTAGCATTCTAATTTGCTTACCCAAAGATGTTGACATTCTCAAATCCATGTGTGGCTATAACTTGATTTAGACAGTTCGCTTGTGGGAAGACTTGTCCTCTTCCTTCATCTCACAAGTTGTAATTGTAAGGACAAGCTGGTAATGAAACAACGTTATTACCCTTTGTTGTTCAAATGCATTCACAATGATGAAGAGGAGGTTGTGAACTTTGTCACCTTGGATCATATAAATGGCATGCCATTATGACCCAATCTAGGGTGCACCTGGTGTGGTCAAAGTGCACCCAAGATCTTAAATCACCATTTTTTGAATGCCTTTTCCTATTGACGAGGTCGCCCCCCGAATACCGATGCATGTCGTTTAGTTGACATCTTAGACAAAGCAATGGTCATATTCACTTCCTTGAGGAGGAAATATGCTTACATGGAAGGAGTCATAAGTGTAGTCCCTCTTCAAGATTAAGAGGTCCTTGCGTTTGCATGATCACATTGTTGATGAGCATGTGCAACTCATCACATTGTAGGACTTGTCGACAAGCATGTGAACTCAAACTCAAATACAAATCCATAGACTACTACCAATGAGATAGGTATGTAGTTACACTCACCACTAGTTCTGTGAACATTATGCTACTGGATTCCTTTTCACTAAGCTCCAAGACATCGTCACCTTAATGTACTACTGAAGTTATAACCAACGTCTGCACTTCTCTTGGACCAACACTCCTGTCAACTGTTACCACTCATTCCAACATTCCTTTGTTCTCTAAGAGCTTCCTTTTAGCATGTACCCCATGGTCATGCTTTCCAATGTATATCATTAGTCATCAGTAGGCATGACATAATACACTAAACAACCATAATTTGGCTTGCAAGTGGCAACCTTTGCAGTAACGAAAAATTGCCTTTCCATTATTCACACATCTTTTTTATGCATCCCCTAAAACAAGTGTCATTGTCTAAACCATTGTTCTATCCATGCATTATAGATGGCTAATGTAATGTGACTGCTCCTACACATCCCATGATATTGGATGTTGCTTTCTTTGTCCACATGTGTCCATCATATTTTTGAGGCTCAAGAAATAGTCTAAGGCACTTTTTGATTTCTTGGGAGACAACGATAGCGGCTCGGATAGTAGGATAGCACTAGTATCTACACCTCCACACTACACATGGGGCTTTCTAGGTTTACGCAAATAGGTTCACCAACTAGAGACTCAAGCTTGAAAGGCCTATGGGTGTTTCACATCTAGGAGAAAGACTATGTGGGTGTTTAAGTCAAAAGCTTACATTAGCCTTGATGAATCATATGTGCGATTTGCTACTTTGTCGTAGAGTTGTAATGCAACTTCTCATGTGGGTACACTAACTCATTTGCCTCACTCTGTTGTCACACCAGAATGCTTCTTTAATAAGGGGGTGAAGAAAGATCTACCTTTGCCTAGATGGACACAAGAAGGTGGTTCTCTCTCATATGGACGCTGCCCAAAATGGAATAAAAGACATGCATCCCACATGATGAAATAATAAGCCGACAATGCCCAAATTCGAGCGTCTCAAAATTTTCTTGACCTCACTGGCTTGCCTCCATTATCCAACCCAAAGATCTGCACTTACATCACAAAAGTTAGGTGGAGATGATGTTAATGAGAGGGATAAGCCTACAAACAAACCTATCTAGCAAGCATCCATCAAGCATGTAAGTTTTTTAATAGAACACAAGCAAGAGGGTTGGGAGGAGAAGGAGCGCTCACAAGTACTCTTTTGTAAGGGAATGAATGTGTATTGCTCAATGTCAAAAATGAATTATATACAAGTGACTAGTTTTCACACTAGGCTGGATAAAACTTTAAAATAGTCCCCAGCCACTAGTTCTAGTCATTGGACTAAAATATACGTTATCTTATTTTTTTGTTTAAATCTTGTCTTCTATTTTGAATAATGTTGTGTAAAAATTAAAAATGCAGTATAGCCCAGAACCAGAACTTATCTTCTTCCTTGGGAGAATAAGCGATCTGACTTACTTTTGAGCATCTATCTAGTGAGACAGAGTGACGGCTCTGAATTTTTATCTCAGTATGTTGAGAATTTTTAATTTGGACAGTCTTATTAGTCTTTATTTATATGACATCACATCAATGAGATGAAGAAGAAGAAAAATTTATTATAATAATAGACATAGCTATCTTCCGTTCTATGCTTCAAATCTAAGCTTGGCCATGCTTATGGAAAGTCTAGAGTTTGTAAAGGAATTCAAAATTTACGATAGAAGTCTTTTCATTCTAGATAAGTAATTAGCGATACTAAATCATATGATTTTGTATCTTCCTTGTAGAAAGTTTGTTTAATTGTATCCCAGTGTAGCCTTTTCATGTTTTTGGATCCTAGGATTGAGAATTTTCCTAGCCATGTAATTTTTTTTGAAGAAATAAAAGACATATTTTCTTATTAAGTGATTGTTGTCAAAGTAATTAAGAAGAGTCTTTTATTTCAAAATAATCGTGAGGTGTGGGCATCGAGCTCATAATGTTGTACATGAAGTAGAGCCCTTGTATAAAGATGTTAAGAAAGCGCTCCACAGATCCTAGCCAGGTCCCTTTCGAGGTGAAGACAACAACCTCTGTGAGGTAGTATTAAGCTGGACGGACCGTAGATGAGTATTTGGATATCGTACAATGATAGGAGTAAAATGGCTCTTGGTAGGTTAAAGATCCCTAGTGTGGCTAGACGCAGTTGGAGGAATTATCTTGAATCCAACCATCTTAATCAGGACCAGATGCGATGGAAAGACATGAAGTACTACCTGTGAGGGCGAAAGGACAAAAGGACCAGATGTGCGAGAGATCATGGCAAATCAACACAATATGGAATGGATGAGCGAGTGTATGTATAATGGCGAATGAAATCCAGTTTAAGAGGCCCTCAGATGTGAGGTGACTCTGAGTAGTAGACCAACGAAGAAGCAAAGACAAGGTCGGAACTGAAGCACGATCGGTGACAAAGGCTCGTGTGTCGATGACTGCGGTGGCTCTCCTCTCCGAGGTAGTAGCTGTAGTGGGCAGCAGAAACGTAGGGGTCAAGGGCTCTCGATGGTGACACTTGGGCTACGTGCAGGAGTAGCGAGAACGACGGGTATGGGTAGAAATGCTGCTTGCACATGCGATGATGAAGGTGTAGCTGTATGTAGCCGGGCTCCTGTTATGTGTAGCGGATGGGCTGATGACAAATGATGATGATCAATATGTTGATAATTGAGGCGGCTGTGCAGTGGTAGCATCGGCTTGCTGATTTTGGTCTTCGTTGATTTATATGTTGTGTCTTTTGCTGAATTAAGAGTGTTGTGTGGAAGGGCTGCTAGTCTGGGCCTAGAGAAAGGTTGTCGGTAAGCAAGCAACACGAGACAAAAAATGTCACATAAAATGCCCTTTTTGGGTAGGGCAAATGCCTTTTTGGGCATATTTTCACACCCCCCCTCTCAACCCAAAAGGGGACCATGAGAGAAGATGAAGGAGATGGTAATTGGGTGAAGAGAAACATGACAAAGCATTGGGCTTTGGTTGTTGCGGGTGTAGATCATCTGTTCTTCGTCTTTTGTAGAGTCTTTTGAGTTTGGGTTGTACTGGATCAATTCCACAATTCAAGGGTTTTCACAAGCATGAATGCCCAGTTGGGTTTTCATTCATACATGCACCCAAAACACAAAAAATAGAATGCTATGCAAAGGGAATGCAAGATGGTAAGTGCTATGTAGTGGGTTTTCACCGACTCATGTGCCCTTTACAACAATGAAAAATAATCAAAATGGTGAGGATGGTCCCCCTCTCAAGATGTTGAGGGTGATGGTGGAGGATCAATGTTGATCCGCTCATGATGAAGATGCTCGAGGATGGGCTGGTTGACAGACTTTGTAAGGATGTCGACATGGTTGTCTGTCGTGAGAATGTACTGAAGCCTGATGGTACCAAGCTCAACCTGTCCCTTGGTAAAATGAAAATGGACACCAACATGCTTGGTACGATTAGAAAAAATAGGATTGCCAGCAAGGGCAATTCTCTATCGACGAAGATGGTAGAAGCGGTGTCCATGGAACGTGCATCTCCTTAAGAAGCCGACGGAGATAAATAGCCTCAGTGTGGTGGCGTCATAAAGGGCCCAATACTTGGCCTCAGCTGAAGAACCTGCAACAACGGTATCCTGCTTTTTGCTAGACCAAGAGAAATGGCCAGATCCAAGTGAGTACAAATAACCACCATGAGAACGCTGGGAGAATCGATATCACCGACCCAGTCAAAGTCCGTGTATGAAGTCCAAACATATAGGTACCCGCTAGATAGGGAAATCCATAGCCTGCTTCCAGGTTGGCTATGTGATTGCCTCTTTCCACGATGTTGGCTGATCATGTACTGCATACTCTGTTGAAAACATAGAGGCAAATGAGGCATGAGGATTGAGCCTGGTGGACCGATGAGGACTGTCCAAGGGGGTATTGCAAGGAAACATGCCTGAATCCCGCAGTGGGGTAAAGGGTCAGTGGGTGGTTGTCGGGAAGAGGGAGGCTCCTCAAGTGGCAGAGTAATAGTCGACTGATTGGGTTTCATGTGGCACAGTTGGAGAATCTTGAGTGGGTGGTATGGGTAGTGGAAGGCGAAGTAAGTCCCACTCATAAAAGACAGTGTCTTGATGAACGAAGACTTTGTTCGATCTTGGATCAAAAAATTTGTAAGCCTTTGATTCAGAGGAGTATCCCTAAAAAATGAGCAACTCACTCCTTGGCTCAAGCTTGCCCCTCGTGTCATTGGGAGTGTGTGTGTAAGCATGACACCCAAAGACATGGAGATGGAAAATAGTTAGTTTTTCACCATAAAATGCCTTAAACGGGGTCCTGTGAGGGACAACTTTGGGGAAACAATTTAGGAGGTACATCTTAGTGTTGAATGATTCCGACCAAAGGCATTCAGGCAACTCTACTTCAAAGAGCATGGATCATGCCATATCCATAATGGTTTGGTTTTTGCGCTCGCCCACTCCATTTTGTGAGGGGGAATTGGTGGAGGTGAGCTGGCGTTGAATGCCATGCTCTTGCAAGAACTCAAAAAATTGATGGGAGATAAACTCACCACCATTCTCACTACGAGCAATCCCAATCAAGACACCCATTTGGTTAGTGACTAACCAAACCCATGTGGTAAAGTATTGGAAGGCATCCAATTTATGCTTCAGGAAATACACCCACGTGTACCTCAAATAGTCATCTACAATCAGCATGTAGTAGACAGACCCGCTCAAGGAGGGGGTTGGGGATTTCCCACTCAAGTCAAAGTGAATCAACTTGAGAATACCCTGAGTACGATGAGTGGCATGATGTGGGAGGGGTGTACGATACTGCTTACTCATTTGAGAATACCCTGAGCACGATGAGTAGCATGATGTGGGAGTGGTGTACGATACTTCTTACCCATTTGACATGGTTGGCAGCCATCCTTGGTCAATTTGAGGTGGGGTATGCCTTCAAACAATTGGTCCTAGACAACTCATATAGCGTGTCATAGGGTAGGCGACCATAGCGATAGTGCCATATTCATTCAGTGTCCGAGGAGCTCTGGTCACATAGGCATGAACCCGATGTGAAACTCAGAACCCTCGGAAGATGGCTCAGATAAAAAAGTAGACATCCGGTATAAGCCATCCTTATGTGCTTGACCTCGAGCAACAACAAGACCGGTAGTCTCATCAATCACCTTGACAACTCGCTTGTTGAAGTAAACTGCACGATCGAGTTGGGTCAACTGGGATACAAAAAGTAAGTTGAGGCCCAAGTTAGTAACAAGATAGACATTGTCCAAGGTTGCCTGGTTGGGGCTCGTGTTTGTGTCAAATAAGACGGTGCCAATAGATTTGATAGGCATCAGTGTGCTGTTTCCACATCAAACTTCATCCTTAGCAGGATGTTGAGAGATGAAAATGTCGGCATTGCCTGCCATATGGTGTGTATCTCCATTGTCAACTATCCAAGTGACCGGATGGCCACATGGAAGAGTTGGGTGGGATTCGATGATGAGCACAGGTGGATCATTAGGTAGCTAACAGATCTGAATGAGGGCAGAAGCTTCCACACGCTGACTGCCTCATCTAGCCCGTTGTTTCTTCTTCCTTTTGGAAGAGTGGCCAAAGTCTAACTCAGATGTGTCCTGAGCGACATTGGCCATGAGGCTGGGATGTGGTGTAAGAGAAGACCAATTAGATATCTCTTCCGAGGTGGCAAAGGATACTGAATGGGGGGTGGAACTTTAGCGACTTGACCACCACTGAGAAGATCTAGGCCAATTTCTACCAGTGCCTTGTTGCTGGTTCCCTGGTGAGGGACCCTACAGAGTAGGTACTAGAGTATTACCCCCTCTCGACCGCCAATTTGGGGCATTGCTGCCACCCTGGTTGTTTTGGCAATTTGAGTTGTTGGTTTTTGGGTTACCTCTATTTTCCCTGGCTTTAATGCGACACTCATCATTCTTCTTCCTTTTCGGAAGAGTGGCCAAAGTCTAACTCAGATGTGTCCTGAGCGACATTGGCCATGGGGCTGGTTTGTGGTGTAAGAGAAGACCAATCAGATATCCCTTCCGAGGTGGCAAAGGATACTGAATGGGGGGTGGAACTTTAGCGACTTGACCAATAGTTCCCCACACTGAGAAGATCTAGGCCAATTTGTACCAGTGCCTTGTTGCTGGTTCCTTGGTGAGGGACCCTACAGAGTAGGTACTAGAGTATTACCCCCTCTCGACCGCCAATTTGGGGCATTGCTGCCACCGTGGTTGTTTTGGCAATTTGAGTTGTTGGTTTTGGGGTTGTTACCTCTATTTTCCCTGGCTTTAATGCCACACTCATCATTAACATGTCTAGACATCTGGCAATGAGTGTAGTATCTATTCTTTTTGGGAATATTATGTCAGTAGGAGTGGGTGTCGAGGCAACGGTTTTTGGGGTCAGTGTTGTTGCCTTGGGGTTTGCCTAGATTACTTGGGTTTTTGTTCCTCTTCCCTTGCTGCCCCTTGTGGGTAGAGGTGGTATTGGAAACAAGGCCCCCCTCTTGGGTAGAGGAGGAAGGAGGAAGAAGATGGCTTCTTGGAGAGAAATTGGTCATGCAACTGAGTGAAGCACAAGAGCTGGCACTAACACTCATACAAGTTAGGCATAGGTTCTAAACTAATGGTCTGTGTGACCAACACACAAAACTCACAAAATTAAGGATTTTAGCTCTCTTTTGCACAAGAGAAGAGCCCATCATTAGGTGCTTAATTAAGAGCCCATTATTAAGAGCTTACTTAATTATTAGGATCTTACTTAAGAGCCCATTATTAGGAGATTAATTAATTATTCATTCCCTTGTTTCAAACATCATGTTTATGAGTCATTTCTTGACCCTCCCACAATTGGATCTAAGTTCTTTCTCCTCTTCTCGTTCTCAAATTAGCTCTCGAATTGGTTCTTCAATATCCAATTTTCTATTTTGTATCACCTCCTTATGGGGGTGCACCATTTCAATAGCCTTACTTGTGAGACCCCTACCCCTCTAACAAGGCAACAACATTATACTAAGGGTAGAACAACTCACTTAGGGCCTCATTTCACAATGTCCTAATTCTTGGCTATCCTATTAGATCCTCTCAATTTGACCATAATAATCCTTATGCAAGAAAGGTGAATGATTAAGGACACACCTTTTTTCTCGATTAGAATGTTCTCAAATTTTAAGAGTAAGGGGATGTTTAGGGTTCTCTCTCTCTAGAAATGTTTCGTTCTTAGAATTAATCTTATAAATTTTACATGTTGGTCGTGCAACAAAAATGCGTGGTCATGAGGTGGTAGCGCCACACTCTTTGTTCTTGCGACCACACATTTGTGCTGGTAGAAGTTGAGTTGTCTGTTTCTTGAAACTGTACTTGGAGTAGCTGGTCCCTGCATCCTTGGGTGTGTTTAAATGTTCTAAGAATCACCCTGCTCCCTAAATGCTTTCGAACTCCAGTCTCCTTTGCTTGCTGGGGGGGCTAGGACTTTCTTCTTGCCTTTTACGCTTGTCAGCCTCCTTCTCTTGTTCTTCTTGATGCGACTCTTGATGTGCTGAAGTTACATCCTCGATTTCCTTACCCTCACCATCCTTTTTTTGTGTCTGCTCCTCTTATTGTTGTTGCTCACCCATTTCGACTGAAGGGGGTAGATCCGAGAGCACTATGTCATGTAAGGGTGATACGTTTTTGAACACCAAGGTTGTTGGGCTAGAAGGGGGTGTTTGGATTATAGATGTTGGGGCCTCTGTTGGCCGAGGGTAGCTACTCTGATAATATGATTCTTTCTTGTTCTTTTAGGGTGGCTTGGTATGATGTAATGTCTTTTGCCACTTCTTCCTCTCCAGGCGCTTGGCTTCTACTTCCACCTGTTTTATGTTGCCTCTCATCTGTTTTGGTTTTTCATCTTTCTTCTCTTGCTTTGCACCTTTTGCCACTTCCTTCATCAACTCCTTGGTGTGTTTTAGGACCACTTGCCCTTCTTGCAGTTTAGCTTACAGTTGTGCTTATTCCGGCACCTTCTCCTGGTGTGCTTTGGTCCCTTT
The DNA here is from genome assembly GCF_041138505.1 of Cibotium barometz. Classification (NCBI taxonomy): domain Eukaryota; kingdom Viridiplantae; phylum Streptophyta; class Polypodiopsida; order Cyatheales; family Cibotiaceae; genus Cibotium; species Cibotium barometz. The sequence goes on along the minus strand of NC_141047.1, from coordinate 15,627,233 downwards.
GAATCTCAAGCCATAGTGTTTTTGCTTGGAGACTGACATATTGTCGCAATGTGCAAGAGATGATTGCAAAATAATATGTTTAATAAAAATGTAGAATGGGAAGTGATTTGACTCAACCATTCATGAATTATCAATGTGAAAGAATGAATTGATAAGAATCAATGAATGATTAAGTTGTAAGAGCGATTGAGCCCCTACCTGAAGAAGAAAGAAAATCTTGAACTGTTGGATGGAGACAATGATGATGGAGTGCATGTGATACTCTTAGTGGAGAGTGTAGAACTCGGAAGATGATGAAGCAAAGTGAAGAAAAAAGGAAACTTTTTGTTTTTATGGCCCACCACAGCAGCGCTTGGCATGGCGGCCCTCTTGATTTGTGCCACATGGCAAAAATGTACTCGTTGGACCTGGCTGGCCGTTTCACGATGTGAAATCCCTAGAATTTCACAACGTTAAATGGTTGGTAGAGTTTCACGACATGAAATGGCGTGTAGTGTTTCACGACGTGAAATGCTGCTAAGCGGACGACTAAATTACTTTCCTTTATTTATGCAATTGGAGATACCCTAAATGGTCCTATATGCTCAATCAATCCAAATGAAAAGAATATGCATGTTGAGGAGGAGATACTCAACTCGTGAAATGTATGAACCTGTTTCACGACGTGAGATGGTTGAGGCATTTCACGGCATGGAATACTTAACCCTCAAACTCTACCCTTTGAAAATTGAAGTCGTGTGCACCAAGTAGTTCTTTGTTTGCACCCTCCCCTTGGCTTCTTATTTCCAAGGGAACCAAGTTTTAACCTTAGAACTCGTTGGTATCTGTTGGAGACGCTTTAGTTCGAAAACGAGAATTCCTTAGTTTGTTTTCCATCCACTGGAGGAGAACATCTACGAAACCTTCTTAAATTTGTTGTTTTTCTTATGCTTGTGGTTCCACTTTTGTTTTGCCTTTGTCTAGGGTTTTGCTCAACTTATTTTATCTGGGTAGTGATGTTGGCACTACAAGTGTGGCACTTCTCTGTCCATTTGGTTGAATTGATTTCTTTTTCCAAACTAACCTTGGACACAAGATATAGCTTGGTCTTCTTGATTGCTCTTTTTTGCCTTCTGAGGTAAGACCTTCACTTGAGTTCCTTTTGTTCTTTGATATCGATACTCATGAGGTTCCTTTATAGTATCCTTGGGCATTAAGTATGTCTTTTCTCACTCACCGCTTTTAAATTCTTGACGGTGTTGGGGCTTGTCTATGTTGCTTATTCCTTTTGAAAGATTTTCTGCCTTGGCCCTTGCATGTATCCTTGTTGTGCTATTGTGACACTTTTGAGGTGTCGACACTATCATAATAGCCTTGGGCATGGAGCTGTGACTTTAGAATCCACTATTTCCTCATTGTGGACATAGAGTGCCCCTGTTGTAGCCCTTTTGAGTGGTGAGATTTGTTGGAGGATGATGCCTTTACCCTGGGATCTCTTGCTTTTCTTGTTGTTGGCGTCTCCATGTCACATTTGATGGCCTTGTTTTCTTTCTTCAAGGGATTCCATAATGGAAATATCATGGATTCATGGCCTTGGGTGAGCTGCACTTCCCTTTTCTCCCAATGGATGATACAATTGGAGGCGCAAATCCACAGCTTGCCTAATATCATCTCTTCTTCCATTGTCCTTGCAAGCATAACAAACACCTTTCCAACCAAGGGATTATTTCTGATAGAAATGTTAATACTTAAAAACCCCATGATTTGTGTAGCGAACAAATGGACATTGCGAGAAATGGAGGGGTACATCAATGGGAGTAAGTTGAAAAATATTACGGGCCCCTGACACAAGAAATGCTCGCACAAGAGCATCTCTTGACACAAAAGATATAACTCAAACAAGAGAAAATCAAATAAGCTCAAGCGGAAGCCAAAATGAAACAGAGACTCCAAGGAAAAACCGTGCATATAAACATGGCTTTGCTTACATTGCTAGAAGATGATGACATGGATATTGAACATTTACGCCTAAGTGTACAAATCTCTACAACAGGTGGTCAAACAAGAAGCATTGCACTGATTGGTTCAAGTCATAACTTGATGTCCTATGAAACTTGGGTCGACAAACCAAACCTAGAGGCAACTAACGCCAAGGGGGATAGGCCCCACACTTACACCACTGGCATGGTTGGTGAGATCATGTGTGATATGCGGCCAGTGGGATGACAAGCTGTGTGATAGCCATTCTAGAGACTCGCATAGTTATAGCACCAGCTCATTTAGTTGGGTTCACACTATAGAGAACCCTAGTATGTATTTGGTTGAGTACCTTTTCATATGGTGTGTACTCTTATCTTTGTATATGAGTGTTGAGTGTTGTTGTGTGAAGAAGAAGAAGATTTTCAGCCTCTCACCTTGTGTGTTCTCTTTTTAGGGTTTTGGGAGTGTGTGTGTGCTTGCAAGAGCTCAAGCTCTCTTCTCCCTTGCATCTTTTCATGGTATCAGAGCCTGGTTCATGCTAAGGGCTGAGTTGCAAGCAAGAGAAACACAGGAAGCGGTACAAGGGCAAGAGCTTCATCTACTCTTCCCTATTTGTGTTGGCGACTACACCCTTGTCGGGAGCTCTACAGAGGGAGGCACCGGCAAACGATCTCTTATTGTGGAGCTTTCTTCGTGGTGGAAGTAAAACTATAGGGCAATTATATTATCCTATCAGACTTATTTTTGGAGCCGAAAATGCGTTTCGGGCACGTTAGGACCTCCGTTTTTTTGAAAGCAAGCGATTTCGAGCACTGCGGGTAAGTCATCGATTCTCTGTAGAACTCTGTTTTAAGAACTGCAGGAAGACAGATTGGTTGTGCAGACATTGTGTGTGTTGCAAGAAGGTCAACAGTTTCCATTGGGTGTATGTATGCACATTGAGGTCACTGGTTGTGACATTTGAGTGTAATACAATACCGCTGCAGAAAACACAGAAGTTTGTGCAGGACAAACCAGAGTGCTGTTTCTGGTAAATTTGTGTGTCTGGCAAGATGTCAAATGATGGCATAAACCAGATTGTTGCTGAGAAGCTTGATAAGAACAACTTCCATGCTTGGAGGTTCAGGTTGACAAATTTCCTGATGGGAAAGGGTTACTGGGACTACATAGAAGGTGAGCGCATGAAGAGGCACCGGAGATACCGGAGATCAATCCGACTGCTGTGCAGATATGAAAGACTTCAAGGATTGGAACCAAGGAGCCAGAAAAGTTATGTATTGGCTCTCTATCAGTATACAACAGGACATCATGATTGGGCACATATAGGATGCCAAGTCCCCCAAGGAGGCGTGGGACACCTTGGTAAAACTCTATGAAACAAATACCAAGGCACGAAAGATATAGTTGAAGAATGAACTTCATATTGTGGAGAAAAAGAGTATGTCTGTGAATGACTATGCATTGAAGATCAAGGGTATTGTGGAATTCCTTGCATCTATTGGCATTTCAGTATGATGGATGATAAGATGGAAGTCTATCTACGTGGTCTCGGGCCACAATACAAGGCATTCAAGACGTCTATTTAGACTCGGGAAAACATTCCCAATTTCACAGATTTGGTGTCTATGTTGATTATAGAAGAGAAGAGCTTGGATGAAGATCAATAGTCTCCACAAAACAAAAACAGTTCAGAGCAACAGGCCTTCTACACAAGTTCAAGAAGAGGACGAGGTACAGGAGGCCGTGGACGTGGCCAAGGAGGTGGCCGAACAGGTAATCAGAATTATGGCCAGCAGCAGCAACAACAATAGTCCCAGAATTCACAACAACAACAACACGCAGGTGGAAGAGGCCAATTCAGAGGCAGGGGAGTCAAAGAGGTCATGGAAATTGGCAAAGGTAGTATAATGATACATGTGGATGCTTTTATTGTGGTAAGCCTGGACATGTGCAGGCAGATTTTTATAAGAAGTAGGCTGACATGCAAAATGGAAAATTGCAGCAAAAAAACTATGCATCCTCAAGTAGAAACAATGAGGATAATGAAAGGTTGTTTGTTATGCAGCATGTCATTAATGCCATGTCTGAAAATGTTGAAGCAGTACATGAAGATGATGTATGGTACGTTGATTCAAGTGCTTCGAACCACATGACAAGTCATGGGGAGTGGTTCAAGGAGATGAAAAACCTTGAAAGACCAGGTTTTGTGGAAGTGTTGTCCAAGTATGGTATGACAGGCTGTAAGCCTATCTCAGTGCCATTGGATCAGAATGCCAAGTTGAGTGCAGATTCAGGAGAGATTTTGGAGGATCCTACTATGTATAGGCGCATAGTAGGAAGCTTGATCTACATGATAATCACCAGGCCAGATTTGAGCTATGCTGTTGGGTTGGTGAGTTAGTTTATGCAGGTTCCTCTTGTAAGCCGCATTTGGATGCATTGAGACGCATACTGAGGTATGTGAGGTCTACTTTGCATTGTGGACTATTTTATGAAACTGGAACAGAGATATGTGTACATGGGTACACAGATGCTGATTGGGCTGGTAGTATCTCAGATGATAGAAGATCTACTAGTGGCTTCATGTTTTCTTTGGGGAGTGCTGCTGTGACTTGGAGGAGCAAGAAGCAGCCTACGGTTGCTCTATCGAGTACAGAGGCCGAGTACAGAGGTGCTGCTATGGCAGCATGTGAGGTAGCTTGGTTGAGAAAGCTACTTGCAGATTTGCGTCTATCAGTGGATAGACACGTTGTCATTTTCTGTGACAACATTAGCAGTATACAGTTGGCCAGGAACCCAATTTTTCATGCTCGCACGAAGCATATAGAGGTCCACTACCATTTTGTTAGAGAGAAGGTTTTGGCAAGAGACATTGATCTTGTTTATGTCAGCACACAGGATCAAGTCGCTGACATCTTCACCAAAGCATTGGGTACAGAGAAGCTTCACAGATTCAGGGCTTCACTTGGTGTACATGAGATGGAGTTGAGCTCAAGGGGGAGTGTTGAGATATCGAGCTCCTCTAGTGAGGCGGTGGACACTGATGACCCGCGTGGGGGGATAGGCCCCACACTTACACCACTGGCATGGTTGGTGAGATCATGTGTGATATGTGGCCAGTGGGATGACAGGTTGTGTGACAGCCATTCTAGAGACTGGCATAGTTGCGCCAGCTTATTTAGTTGGGTTCACACTATAGAGAACCCTAGTATGTATTTGGTTGAGTACCTTTTCATATGATGTGTACTCTTATCTTTGTATATGAGTGTTGAGTGTTGTGTGAAGAAGAAGATTTTCAGCCTCTCACCTTGTGTGTTCTCTTTTTTAGGGTTTTGGGAGTGTGTGTGTGCTTGCAAGAGCTTAAGCTCTCTTCTCCCCTGCATCTTTTCACACTTGTGGGGTGATTTCGAACACTCTGAATGGGCCTAACCCATGGTATTTCAACTTCTTTTTCTTGGTGCTTCTGACACCATATACGAGGAAAAGGTCTTCTTTTTTAAGTTCCTTGTGTTTTAGGTTATGGTCAAACCAATGTTTCCGCGGAGTTTCTCGACCATAAGCCCATGTGATGAATTAGCTTGTTTCATCAAGTTTCTCTAAGTCAATCAACCTCTCGGCTAACACATTTTCCGTGAGCCTTTCTTGTATTGTAATACGTAGGCTTGGAACTAAGAACTCCATTGGCATTAACACATCCACGCCATAAGTTAGAAGGAAAGGAGTATATCCCGTCGCTACCTTATACGAAGTATGATATGCCCATAGTGTTGCAGTCAACTTGTGTTCCCAATCAGTTCGGCTAGCCCCTAAGGTCTTTGTCAAAATAGCACATAAAATCTTGTTGATGCTCTCAGCTTGGCCATTTGCCTATGGAGAATAAGGTGATAATTTATGATGTACTACGAGTAATCTTGTGAGTAAATGTTCAATCACCTCATTAACGAAATGCGAACCCCGATCATCAATGACTAATTCTAGGGGGAGCCGAATCTGGATATAATTTGCTCATACAAGAATTTAGCCGTAGTACGAGCATCCACTTTTCTAGAGCCTCTCGCCTCTGCCTACTTGAGGAAATAATACATGGCCATGATCACATAACGAGCTTGTGATGGATGTGCCGCTCGACTAATGGGTCCAACAAAAACAATGCCCCATTTCTCAAAAGTTTATCTAACCATTACAAGGGTAAGTGGCATCCGATCTTTTTGTTGTGGAATGGCATATTGCTGACATTCCTTACATCTTTTTACAAATTCTATGGTATCCCCAAACAATGTAGGCCACCATAGTCTTGCCTGAAGAACCTTGCAAGCTATAACTTCTCCAGCAAAATATCCTCTGGCCATTCTCGAGTGTGCTTCTTCCAATACTGTAACGGGTTCATCTTCTCATACACATCTTCTGAGGATATAGTCTTTGCCCAGCTTATATAGTTCTCCCTCAATTAGTTGATATGGTGTGGCGAGCTTAATGTGCCAAAGTGTCTTATCCTTGTTCAAAGGCCGATCCTGTGGAAAACAATTGAAATTTGCTATGGAGGATCAAATATGATGATTAAACACATGATTGAATAGAAATGATGCTAAGTATAAGTATTAAACACTAATAAAGAATGATTACCATAATGACAGCATAATTGGAGGCAAAGAATCTTGATCAATTCCATTAGATGTGAGCCTCTTATATAGGCTAGATTACATGATATTAAGTTGCAATATTAGGTGTTAAACCTTGATCTAAATCATCTCCACCTTCCCTCCTTTATTCATGGACCTAAAAGTGACATGCCTTCCTAGATTCAAGCTGACTGATCTAATCACACCTAATGATGATCCCACGACCTCTTTTGGCTGATTTTGAGCTACCGATTTACCCTTTTACATAATGGTAATGATGGACAATAGCCGTTGAACACATTTGCCCATATATCTATGACATTTGTGTGGTTTATGTGGATAGTGCATGTACAAGGTATGTGCCCCATATAACATTTCTAATGAGGTGTTTGCCATATTTTTAACACCCCTCCTCAAACACTAAATTTACCCAATGATACAATTGGTCATGCTGACTCTCATGAGCCTAATTAACTACCCAATTCTCAATGATAACATGCATGAGTGTGGTCTGTGTGACTGAAATGCCATACAAGGTTATGCTAATGTGAACTCAGAGGCTTTAGTAATGTGTACAAAAGCGGTATGGGATGACTTTAGAAGAGTGTGACAATGACATGGCTGCATGTATGAGTGAAGAGGAAACTCATGTGTCTAGGGCAGTGCCTTACAATAGCACTTTAGAATAAATGTTCAGAAAAAGGTCATAGATAGGGCCTCATGATGGGGGGGCCCTTGTCTTCATCCTTGTTTCCCTCTTGGTCTTCATTTAACTGCATCTCTTCCATGAGATTGACTCGTTGCATCTAACATATAACCGTTTCAAAATACAACAGGGCGTGAGGTGTAGTTTTGGTCCCTCCAAAAAAAACACCTAAAATCACCTAAAAATGTGAAGAAAACTAATAATTTATGTGGAAAAAAATTAGTAACCTTATTTTAGACAGTTTTAGTGACATTTTTGTTTCAAATGGCTCAAACACTTTTTTAAGTTCCAAAATCCACTCAAAATTGGTCACTTTCATGACAAATATTAATTTTCATCTTAAAAAAGCTTACAAATTTGGTCTAAAACAATCATTTATTATTACCAATCAATGGAGAGTTCAATTTAAATCAAAATTTTAGGAATTAAAATGATTGTTATTTTTTAAAAATTAAAAAACAAAGATGTTCACATCTTCTTAAGATATAAATATTACAAAAACATTGTTATAACAAAAAAATATCTTTAGATAATGTGGGACAGGGGGTGAACGTCATCAATTATACTTTTCACCACGTGTTTTTTTATTTATGACCGCTTTTGACAAGATCTATGATAAATTTATATTAGAGAAGAGATTTTCATCACAAAAACAATCGTGCTTTCCAAAAAGCAAAAAGTGCTTTTCAAAAAGCAAATGTGCTTTCTTTGCTTTTCTCTAAGAGGACGAGATCCTAATGAAGAATCTATTTTCAGATAAGAAATTTGACTTTGTTAAGTGATTGCTTTCCACAATTAAAGATTTGCATATTTTTTGGTTATTTATAGCATACCATGCCAAATTAAGCATGGTTGTTTTTCTGCATGCTAAAAATAACTAAAAAGCATGCAAATCACTAATTATGGAAAGCAAGCACTGAACACAGTGAGATTTCTTATTTGATCTCATCCTCTTCGAGAAAATCATGAAAAGCACATTTACTTTTTGGAAAGATCAGTTGCTTTTGTGATGAATATAGCTTTTGTAATATAAATTTATGAACTCATTAAAAATCAAAGTCTTGCCTGCTCCCCACCACACCAACCCCCCCCCCTGCGCTCCCTCCGCCCACCCCACATCACCCCCACCGCCCTACCCCCTCCTCCCACAATCCACACTGCACCTCCTCTCCCCCCCCCTGCGCCCCCCCAATTGCTCCTTGTACCCCCCCTCTACCCCCGGCCTGCTCCCCTCTCACACGGCTCCCTCATAGCACTACACTGCCTCCCCTCCCCTCCCCCCCCACAAACTCGGCACCCTCGCATTCCCACCTTGCCCCGCCCCGCCCCGACCCTTCGCCCCCCCACTTGTCCCACCCTCTCCATTCCCCACCCCTCCCCCCCAACTTAACCCACCTCCCTCCCTCCCCCCCCCAAAAAAGCTATGCAACCCCACCGTGCCTGCCATCCCCCCCAACTTGCTCCACCCCCTCCATTCCCCGCCACTTCTGCCCACACCCCCACCCCTCCCATTTATGGCCTGTACCTCCATCCCCCCTGCCCCCCCAACAAAAAAAAGCATCCCCACATCTCCTCCCCCTCCCCCTCCCCTTTCCCCTCTGAAATGTGCCATTAACCACCCATTTCCTCTCAAATGTGCCGCCAACCACCCATCTCCTCCCAAACGTGCCACCAACCACCCATCTCCTCCTTGCTCCTCCTCTAAATTTTAGGAGGTGCAGGGCAGAGTTGTATTCCAGAATACAGCCCTCCCCTAGAGCTCGAAAAAATGCAAGATTTGGAGTCACTATCTCATTTTGAGTTTCGAAAGCCGCCTCCTTCCTGTATTCTGAAATACGAGCTCTAGAGGGCTGTATTCTGGAATACAAGAAGGAGGCGGCTTCCGGAACTCAAAATGAGATAGTGACTCCAAATCTTGCATTTTTTCGAGCTCAAGGGGAGGGTTGTATTCTGGAATACAACTCTGCCCTGCACCTCCTAAAATTTAGAGGAGGAGCAAGGAGGAGATGGGTGGTTGGTGGCACGTTTGGGAGGAGATGGGTGGTTGGTGGCACATTTGGGAGGAAATGGGTGGTTAATGGCACATTTTGGAGGGAAAAAGGGGGGGATGCAAGGGCAGGGGTTGGGCGAGGGGGGAGGGGCTCTATTCTGGAATACAACTCTTCCTTAGACCTTCTCAATTTAGAGGAGGAGATGGGTGGTTGGTGACACATGTGGCACTTTTGGGAGGAAAGAGATGGTTAGTAACATATTTGGGAGGGGAAAAAGGGGTGCAGGGGGGGGGGACTATGATCATTTAATGATTGCTTTTGATGAGACACGTGATGAACTTATATTATAAAAGACATCTTCATCACAAAAGGAATCACGCTTTTCAAAAAGCAAATGTGTTTTTTGTGCTTTTCTCAAAGAGGATGAGATCATAAAAGAAATCTCACTGCTTAAGTGCTTGTTTTTCACAATTAAAGATTTGTATTTTTTTTTTTGTTTAAAGCATGTAAGAAAGCAACCATGCTTAATTTGGTCAAATTAAGCATTGTTGCTTTCCTTCATTCTTTAAATAACCAAAAAAACATGCAAATCTTCAAATTGTGAAAAGCAAGCACTTAACAAAGTCAAATTTCTTATTTGAAAAATAGAATTGTGATTAGGATCTTGTCCTCTTTGAGAAAATTACAAAAACCACATTTAGTTTTTAGAAAGCATGGTTATTTGTGTGATGGGAAATGTCTTCATTACTATAAATTCATCATATATCTCATCAAAAGCAATCAAGAATCATAAAAAGGACATGGTGAAAAGTATAATTAATGACATTTAGTCCCCCCGCATTATTTTAAGAGATTTTTTTGTTATAATATTTTTTTAGTATTAAATTCAAATTTAGAGAAGTTATCTTAAGAATTTGATTTAAAGATGTGAGAATCTTTGTTTTTAAAAAATAATCATTTTTATTTATGAAATTTTGATGTAAATTGAAGTCTCCATTGATTTGGTAGTAACAAATGATGGTTTTACAACAAATTTTTAAGATTTTTTAAGGTGAAATTTATTTTATGTCATGAAAGTGTAAAATTTTGAGTGGATTTTGGAACTTGAAAAACGTGTCAGAGCAATTTGAAATAAAAATATTAGCAGCATTTCTTTGGCATGTGCATCACTGAGCTATCGAAGAAGAGAGAATAATCTCTAGAATTAATTGAAGAGCTAGAGAGACTTATGTATGGAGAGACTCAAGAAGCTTATAATGGTGTAAGAAAAACAAGCAAATGACTCCAATAAGAGAACAAAATGTGGAAAGAAAATGTTAATCAGCTCACAATGGGGATTATAATTATTGTCTTAGCAAAAATGCCCCATAAACTGTTATAACACCCTTGTAGTTTGTTGGTGGGGGTAATTCCAAAATCAACTTCACCTTGCTCTCATCAGTGGAAATACCACTTTTAGACACAATGTGTCCCACTATAACACCGTGCTTGACCCAAAATTGGCATTTTAAAGTATTTAAGGATATGCGACATAATCAACATCTCTCAAACACCTTCTTTAAGCAAGCCAGATGTTCTATTCATCGTGAGTGTGTGCAAAGATTGTCAATGAATACCTCAAGCCACTTTTGCAAGTAGTCCTTGAAGGCCATGCACATCAATCATTGGAAAGTTGTAGGGGCATTAGTGATGCTGCCAAAAGGCATAACCTTATCAACATAGGTCCCCCACATCGTGTTGAAGGTCGTCTTGTGTTGGGCCTTTGGTGCAGTGGGGACACTTGGTTGTAGCCTAAAAACCCATCTAAGAAGTTGTACCCATTCTTCACGTGCTACCCGTTCTAATACATGCTCCATATTTGGTAATGGGTGGTGGTCTTTCTTGGTAGTTACATTGATCTTTTTGAGATCAACACAAACTCTTAGCTTCCCATTCTTTTTTAGCATGGTCACGATTGGTGATAGCCAATTTGTGTGCTCAATCTCATAGATGAAATCCACAGCTATGAGTTTATCGATTTCCTCCTTTATAATAGATGCGTATTTAGGATTTATTTGATAAGGTTTTTGCCTAGATGGTCTCGATCCCTCCACGATCGGAATAGTGTGTTGAACCTCCTTAGGTGGTACACCCTTCATTATTTCAGTATATTTCCAAGCAAAACAATCCTTGAATTCTTTTAAGAGAGCAATGAGCTCTTCTTCTTCAGCATAGGTAAGTTATTAGCAATGTAGATAGGTTTGGGATCCTCCCCTGGTTCTACAATATCTGCCTCCTTAACATCTGTTGGCCCATCGTAAGACTTGGACTGGCCATTCTCCTTCACCCTTTTGGCTGTCAGTTGGACCACTTTCCACTCATTGATGGTGTAGGTTTTGAAATGATCTGGCAGCACTGGGGTGTAGATCTAGCTTGTCTTCATCCTCATCCTCTTTTCGAGCATCGCCTTCCTTGCCTCTCGTTCGGCTTCAGCTAGAGCCTTATTTGCTTTCTTCTTCTTGCCTTAGTGAGTTTAGGGCGGATCAGGCTCTGGAAGAGTAGTTTTCTCTTCTCGTTTTCCTTCCAAGGTGATCTTACTCAACTCACCCTAGTTCTCAGAGAATTCATCGTGCACCTTAGATATTGTAGCCATTGGGCATTTGTGGGTTTACTTTGTAGCAGGGCATTGCATCAAGCGATATACCTCTTTTATTTTTGCCACTTCTTGAGGCATTGAGTGATGTTGCAACCATGTGGTCCAAGCACTTCTGTGCTTGAGGCTTTATCCTCAGTTTCCTCCTCCATGAGTTGCACATTTACCATGCGCACAGAGATAGTGGGAATCATTCCTGATTCAACATACTTTGTTCCATCACATCTATGGTGGAAAGTACATGCATCCGGTTTTCACTAAAGTCTGGAGGTGGAAGCGATACGTACATCTCGTTCTCTTCCTCTTCCCATGAGTGTTCTTTAACTGTTTGGTAGACTTGTAAGGATGTGGTTCATTTAGTTGTAATCTATGGGGTGTGCCTTTCACGTATGGAGATCAATCTTTATAATTTGCGAATCCTTTTATATATACACTTGGTCTAATGCCCAATCGTGTACCACCTTGGCTTCCCTCATGAAGGGTCTGCCTAAGATAATATCATATGAATCTGGTTGATGCAGAAAGTCCACTACAACAAATGCATGATGATAACGAAACAAAAAGACCTTAAGATTAATGTTTTTCAATAGTCCCATTGGCCTTGAGGATGTTCCATCTGCCATCTTAACGATTAGGTCTGCTCTTTCTAACTCCGATTTCCCTATTTTCACAATATCGCTTGGTGATAATGCTCACACCCACACCTCCATCCAGTATAGAAAGTGCTTGGTATGGTGGATTGGAATTGTGGGCAATCTCGTTGGTTGACTAGCTGGTCTTCAACGGAGAGTCTGGATGATAATTTGATTGTAAAACAATGGAACTGAAATTTTGAGGATTATGATGGAAACATTGTGGTTTCATTCCAATTTTGTTTGAATATAGTTAAATTTGAGAAAAAAATTCATATTGGGTGAGTAAGTGGTGTGCCTATTTTGTATTTTGCATGAGTGTCGACTAGGGGGCCTAGGAACTCTTTTCCCTAGTACATAGGACAAAACACAGCCAAATTTTTATAAAAAGGAATCCCACCAATACAATGGTTGGGCGGTTGGCTAACCTATGGGGTGGTTGGGGTAGGCTGGATCGGTGGATTCCTACAACTAAGTTCAGTTAAGATTAAGTTACAGTAGTTAAAGTAAGTTCCAGGAAGATTCTTGTTCTATAGGAAAGAATCAACGGTTGTACCTCACTTAAGGGGGAAAAAGCAATGATTTCTATGGACCAAGTGTATTCCTCTTTTGATATTTAAAATGTTTGTACATAGAATATCGTGAAAATTTCTCTTTTTGCATCTAGATTTTTATGCATGTACATATAAAAATAAATATAACAAAAATTCCTCTTTTCTCCATTTAAACATTTATGCATAAATACTATCAAAGTATTTTCAAAAAATTTAACAAAATCCTTCTTTTAGTATTAAAATGCTTATGCATAGAATATGATGAGAATTCCTCTTTTTGCATTATCAAATTTGTGCATAGAATTAAATTCATTTTAAAATTTTTTGCCATAGCTTCGCTACATTTTTTGAGAATTCTCAGAATTCTACTTCTAAATATTTATATATAATTATGAAATATGGTGAGACTTCCTCTTTTTAAACTAAAAATTTATTATGCATACATAAGCATAATTTACATTTAAACCTCTTGTTTATTTTTTTAAAATATCCATTTATCATTTCTATATGAAAATACTTATAAAATTGTTAGCATAACTCTCTTTCAACTTAAAATGAATTAATATGAATTTTCTTAATCATAAACAAGCTTAAAGGAATTAATCCTTATTTTTAACTAGATTAAAAATCATAAAATGCTTAATCTTCTTCTCTAGCTTGTCAAGCCTAGAGTTTTGTTTAAAAAAATGAGATTAACACTAAGATCCATCCTTCCAAGAAGGATTCAACCATAAATATGAGTAATCTTACAAAAAGAGAGATTTACTAATCAAAAGTATTATATTTAAGCATAAAAGATTAGCATTAATCCATTTAAACAATATGAATCACTAGAAGCTTGGTTTTAAAAAAAAACCATTGATTAAACTGCTTCCCAATTATTAAAGAGGTTGGGAAGAAGATTACCATTGAAAAAGATAAAAAAATGCCATTGATTTAGGCTTACCCTTGGTTTTTGGCTTGATTCTTTAGAGAGAAGTGAAGCCCCCAAGAGAAAGCCTGGCCACCAAGATGTAGAGGGTAATCTCCAAGAGAGGATGAAGAATAATGAAGCTCCAAAGCTTCCCAAGAAGAGGCAAAATAGAGGGATAATAAAATTACACTAATTTGAAGATTATAATTATGTAAATACACAAAGATAAAAATACAAAGGAATGAGGGTCTATTTAAAAGTGAGGGAGGCCACCAACCAAGTCCAACTAGGATCTAGAGACTTCCAACTTCAGTGTGATCCATTTTGGACAAGTTTTGGACCAGTTTGGTTCACTTTTTGATCCACTTTGAAAGAGGAGAGATGAAATATCTCAATTTTTTTGAATTCAAAATGTGGAGTAATTATGTGAAATAGGCGCCTCCTTCATGAGCCCCCTCCCTCCTTACTGAGGTGTCAAATTTTATTTTTTTACTAATAAACCTCATTTTTTAACCAATAAACCCCAGTACTTAGTCAACTCTTCATCTTATGTGAGAATTTACTCATTTTTAGGGGATTTTCTTTTTTCTTTGCATTTTTCTTATTGAAACACTTGGATTAATCCTATTGGCCCTTTAAAACACTCTTTGGACCTTAATAAAAAATTTCTAAAAATGTGGACCCTTAGGCTAAGGTCTCTAATACACATATTTAATTAATTTCTAATGCACATTGGAAATTTCTTTTTGAAATTATGTTTCAGGGAAATTCATCTTGAATATAAGGGATAACTTTATATCCAAAATAATCTCAAAACTGTATTATCTCTCTCTAGACCAAAAACAAGGAAAACAATGTTTTCTTGCATTCTGAAATAGGCGATGATTACAGGGGGCTGAGAGGAGAGCTTATACATCTTTTAGGGATGAGGAGGAACCTTACATCCTCTCCCACTTGAGAAACGTGAGATGTCCTCATCTCGCAAAGTGGGGGTAGTCCTTTATCAGTTCTTCTTCTTTCTCCCAAGTGGCGTTCTCTAAAGGATAGAACTTCCACTTGACCAGAAACTCTCTAAGGACTCTGTTCCTGAGAGCTTTCTCCCAAACATCAAGGATTTCTTCAGGTTGGAGTTCCATCTGGCCTTGAGTCTAAGAAGTCAATTGTTCATCATCCAGCATATGACTCGGGCTGGGTACATACTTTTTAAGTAAGCTGACATGGAATACATTGTGTACTTTGAGATGGGGAGGCAGAAGAAGTTCATAAGCTAGATCTCCTACTTTCTTAGTAACGGCGTACGGCCCACATTATCTTGGAGATAGGTTTTTGTACTTTCCTAGAGAGATAAAGAACTTCTCTTGGGTCGTACACAAATGAAGACCATATCTGAATGCTCAAACACTTTGTCCGTTCTTTTCTTGTCTGCATACTACTTTTGTCTGTCCTGTGCAGCCTTAATATCTTTGCAGGTTGCCTGCATTTACTGCTCCATATCATCAAGAATCTGTCTGGACATCTCGACCCTGATCAATGGGTTGGACCAAGTTAATGGTGTGAGGCAATCTTGTTCGTACAGAGCTTTGAATGGGCTCATCCTGATACTTCGGTGATAAGAGGCATTATAAGCAAACTCCACTAGATGTAAGTAGCTTAGCCACTTCTTGGGTTCTTTGCCATAGCATGAATGAAGAATATCTTCAATTACTTGGTTTACTCTTTCAGTCTGGCCATCGGTCTCGGGATGATAAGCTATACTGAGATCTAAGGAAGTTCCCACTGCTTCAAAGAATGCAGTCCAGAACCTTGATGTAAACTTAGAGTCTTTGTCACTCACTATTATTCTAGGTAAGCCATGCAGCCTGAAAATCTCCTTGAGGAAAACTTTGGCAACATCCACTGTGGAGTAGGTTTCTTTTACTAGAAACAGATGGGCAACCTTGGTTAATCTATCAACTACCACAAAAATGGAGTTGTAACCTGATTGCACTGACGGTACTCCAGTAACAAAATCCATACTGATACATTCCCACTTCATTTGTGGAATGTCTAAGGGATGTAACTTTCCTGGCTTCTTAACCCTTTCTGCCTTGACTCTTTGGCATATTAGACACTGGCGCACATGATTAAGTACATCCCTTTTGAGTCATAGGCCAGAAGAAGCTCTTCTTTATAGACATGTAGGTCTTTATGAACCCTGGATGTCCAGCTATCGGGATATCATGGGCTTCTCTCAGAATTTTTCCCTTTGTTTCCTCATCATTGGGGATGCATAGCTGATTATTGTAATACATGCATCCTTCGTCCAATTTGTACCCAAGAACTTGACTCATTTCTTGAGGAGTCTTGCTTTCCTGCATCAGTACGGTAGAAATAGGGGCAAAGAATCTGTCGTCCTGCATGATCTTCTCTCTTGCTTCACCAATCAATGGATTTGACACCAATGTTATTGCAAGCAAGGAGGCTTTCCTACTGAGTGCATTGGCTACCACATTTTCTTTCCTTGGTTGGTACTTTATCTCAAAGTCGAATTCCTGCAGGGTTTGCATCTACCTTCTTTGATGCATGTTGAGATCCCTTTGGGTGAAGATCCACTTCAGACTTTGATGATCTGTCTCACCAAGGTGAATCTCTGTCCCAAGAGATAATGTCTCCACAACTTTAGAGCATAAACTACTGAGAGTAACTCCAAGTCATGGACATCATAATTCCTCTCATGCGTTTTGAGTTTTCTAGATTCATAGGCTACTGCATGACCTTCTTGCATAAGTGCACCTCCTAGGGCAAAATCACTGGCATCTGTCACTCACTACCTCAAAGGGTAAGGAAAAATCTGGAAATTTTAGGAGAGGGTTGGTTACTAAAGCTATCTTCATCTTATCAAAATCACTCTGACACATAGCGGTCCAATGAAATAATGTGCTCTTCTTGAGAAGGTTAGTCAAAGGGGATGCTATTTGAGCATATCTGGGTATAAAGATTCTATACCACCCGGTTAATCCTAGGAATCCTCTGACTTCTTTCATTGTCCTGGGCTCTGGCCAATCCACAAGGACTGCTTGGATTTTAGTAGGGTCATGAGAAATCCCATCCTTAGATACTATAAATCCCAAGTATTCGACATGGTCAGCAGAGAAAGTGCACTTACTCTTTTTTGCAAAGAGGGTCATGAGAAATCCCATCCTTAGATACTATAAATCCCAAGTATTCGACATGGTTAGCAGAGAAAGTGCACTTGCTCTTTTTTGCAAAGAGTTGGTGTTTCCTTACGATCTTTGTGACTTTGCGCACATGATCTTCATGATCAGCTGCATTCTTGGAGTATACCAAGATGTCATCGAAGAAGACAAGAACAAATTCATCCAAGTTTTCTCTGAGAAGGTCCTGCATGAGGCGATTAAATGTTGCTAGGGTATTCGTCAGTCCGAATGGTATGACTGTAAATTCATAATGCCCATATCGAGTATTGATGGCTGTCTTGGGAATATCTTGATCTTTAATTCAGATGTGGTAATATCCAGATTTGAGATCTATCTTTGTGAACATTTGGGTTCCACTTAGCCGATCCAAAAATTCATCAATCCTAGGAATAGGATTTTTTTTTGGTTTGTTAACTGATTTAATCCTCTGTAATCAATACAGAGTCTTAACGTTAACTGATTTAATCCTCTGTAATCAATACAGAGTCTTAACGTTTCATCTTTCTTTTTCTGAAAGAGAATGGGCGCACCCCAAGGTGAAACACTGGGTCTTATGAATCCTTGCTCTAGCTGCTATTCCTTTAGTTCTATGGCTTCTGAAATTGGCATCTTGTATGCATGCTGGGCTATTGGCTGAGCTCCGGGAGTTAGCTCTATTTCATGATCTACTTCACGAGTTGAGAAGGCATCTCGGTCAGCTCTTCTGGGAATATATCAGCATACTCACTTAGCCATTCTGGTTCCTTAGCCTTGCATTTTTTGTCTACTGGATTCATTTTAATGACATAGATAGTTTGCTTCTTTCTGAGTCCCTTCAACAATTTAGAAGCTTTGACTAGCTGCAGAACTGCTGGGGATCTGAAAATTCTAGTTTCTTGAACTTGATTCCCGTGAAGGTCGAGGAACGAGATGGTTCCATTATGACAATGTGAATGTGAGCCTAATTCTTATGGAGCCAATCCATTCCAAGGATTCTGTCATAGATTCCCAAGGGTAAGACTCTAAACTGGCAGTGTGTCGTATTCCCATCTAGATTAAACTGAATGCAGTCTGTCTCATGGTGTGTGGAAAGAATCTTCCCACTGGCCAATTCTACTTGCATAGGTTTCCCCGTTTTCTAATCTAGGACTAATTTACGCAAGCATTTAGGGGAAATAAAAGAATGTGTACTACCTGAATCAATCAAAAGCTTAAAGTGCTTACCCTTGTATTGTGTTGGAGTCTGAAGGACCGAGAACTGACGATTCTGCCCTTGATGTTCAATGGCAGCATAAATCTGTCCTCTTTCTTCCTCCACTGCATCAGCTATCGTGACTACTCTGGCTGCTACTGTCTGGGGCGGGACTCTCTCTCTCTAGCTTCCCCAATTCTGGGAGGGAGTTTCAAGACTACTTTTGCATTGAGGCTGCAGGCTGAGCTGGCACTCTTCTAGGGTTGCCCTGATTTTGGCGAGAGGGACCTTGATTAGGGTGATAGGAAGGAGTCGTAGGACCTTGGCTTCCCTAGCCTATTTTCATAGAAGGAGTTGGGCAATCCTTGAGCTGGTGTCTAAAACCTTGACATCCAAAACACCTGTTCTCACTTCGAAGCTCATCCTTCTGCATTCTGGAAAGAGCCGGAGTTCTAGACAATGTGCTCCAAGGAAAAGACCTTCCTTCCATTTTGAAACTTCCTGTCTCCTGGTTTTGATTGGGACCTTGATGTCTTTTAGTAGGAGGTGGAAAGTTGGAAGTGCTCCCTGGAGTTTGGAATCTTTTGAAGGACGAGGGAGCTGGCTTTGGAATCTTGACAACAAAGGCCTTGGTGAAATCCTTCGCCATTCGCACTGCTTTAACCATTGAAACTGGTTTAGCATTCTTTACTAGGGTATCCAAAGGTTTGTTCATTCCTCGAATGAACATGGCCATTACCTGTTCTTCATCCAGCGGTGCGAGTATTTGAGGAGAAGGGCGAATGCCTGGTGATATTCCTCCGTGGTATGGCTTCCCTGGGTTAGTTCCAAGAACTCATTCATCTTTGTTTCCAGGAATCCTGGAGGACAAAATATCTTCGTGAGGTATGCTTTGAGATCATCCAAAGTTTTTTTCCCTTAAGCGAGGCACAACCGTTGATTCTTTCCCATAGAATAAGAATCTTCCTAGGACTTACTTTAACTACCATAACTTAATCTTAACTGAACTTAGTTGTAGGAATTCACCGATCCAGCCTAACCCAACCGGCCCATGGGTTATTAACCAACCGCCCAACCACTGTATTGGTGGGATTCCTTTTTATAAAAATTTGGTTGTGTTTTGTCCCACGTACCAAGGAAAAGAGTTCCCAGCAGGCCCCCTAGTCGGCACTCATGCAAAATAAAAAATAGGCACACCACTTACGCACTCAATATGAAATTGCCTTTTCTCAGATTTAACTATCTTCAAACAGAATTGGAATGAAACCACAGTGTTTCCATCATAATCCTCAAAATTCCAGTTCCATTGTTTTATAATGAAATTGTCATCCGGACTCTCCGTTGAAGACCAGCTAGTCAACCAACGAGATCCAATTTCAATTCCAGTTCACTTAGATAATTTCTTTCCAATCTATCAATATCTTCCTTGACATATGTATGGGTGTCCTAGCAGCTGCGAGCCCGTGCATCGCCTAGTCGGAACCCTTTAGGATCCTCCTTAGGTGTCCTAGTACTTCACTTAGGGACCGCTTCGTCGGCCCTCGCCCATCGTACTGGAAGTGCACCATTTTTTAAAACCATATCGAGGCTGGTCAAGACCTTGGCAGGCTTTGCCACGAGAGATGTCCTTCGATGACTCCCCGCAGCAAGAGTTGTTGCAACATAACTCTCCTTAGATTAAACCACAAGGCAAATGCTTCCTCCAGCATTTTGGCATAAGATAGTCTTTTACAAAAACAGAGTTTCTATGCAAGTAAGAATTTCCCATTGAGTTTGGTTTCACGAGACTCCCTTATTTTCAACCCAAGCTTTCTCAATGAAAATCATGAATCACCTATCTCGGTGATCCATCCCTCAATTACAACGAATTTCTAACTTGTTTCTAGACGATTTCGGGTCTTAGGAAAAACTTCTCTAGATCAGCCGGTTATCCATTCTTCGTACTGAAGAATTGGGATTGGTCACAAGACTTGGTTTAATTTCCGATTCAAGAGATGGGCAAGCAACTTACTGACCCACCTTTCTCACACGGTCATGGTCTAACCCTGAATTACTCGGATTTAATCCTAGATTTGTTTCCTAAATATTTTTCTCCTATTTACCTGATAAAATAACTGTGATTTTCAATCGTAATGGTAAAAATCCAAAATTATGAAAATTCATTCTTTCTTAGACATAATAGAATTATAAATAATTCTATTTATAAATAATAGAATTTAACAAGAATATTCCTTTTTCCAATGATCCTTTTTATGAATATGTATACATCATTTATTTAAAATGTTCACATAGAATTATACTAAAATTTTCTTTTCTCTATTTGAACCTCGGCATTGACGTGCCCTAAATTATCTACGTAAATTATGGTGAAACCTTCTCTTTTTTACCAATTTTAATTTATGCATTTTCTTAATTAAAAGTACGATAAAAATTCCTCTTTTTGATAAATAAATAAAAATACCCATGTATATACATACCATGAATATACTTATTTTGAAATATGACAATTATTCCTCTTTTGATATTTAAAATGTTTGTACATAGAATATCATGAAAATATCTCTTTTTGCATCTAGATTTTTATGCATGCACATATAAAAATAAATATAACAAAAATTCATCTTTTCTTCATTTAAACATTTATGCATAAATACTATAAAAGTATTTTCAAAAAATTTAACAAAATCCTTCTTTTAGTATTAAAATGCTTATGCATAGAATATGATGAAAATTCTTCTTTTTGCATTAATAAATTTATGCATAGAATTAAATTCATTTTAATTTTTTTTTTGCCATAGCTTTGCTGCATTTTTTGAGAATTCTCAAAATTCTACTTCTAAATATTTATACATAATTATGAAATATGGTGAGACTTCCTCTTTTTAAACTAAAAATTTATTATGCATACATAAGCATAATTTACATTTAAACCTCTTGTTTTTTTTTAAAATATCCATTTATCATTTCTATATGAAAATACTTACAAAAATGTTAGCATAACTCTCTTTCAACTTAAAATGAATTAATATGAATTTTCTTAATCATAAACAAGCTTAAAGGAATTAATCCTTATTTTTAACTAGATTAAAAATCATAAAATGCTTAATCTTCTTCTGTAGCTTGTTAAGCCTAGAGTTTTGTTTAAAAAAATGAGATTAACACTAAGATCTATCCTTCCAAGAAGGATTGAACCATAAAGATGAGTAATCTTACAAAAAGAGAGATTTACTAATCAAAAGCGTTATATTTAAGCATAAAAAGATTAGCATTAATCCATTTAAACAATATGAATCACTAGAAGCTTGGTTTTAAGAAAAAACCATTGATTAAAATGCTTCCCAAGCATTAGAGAGGTTGGGAAGAAGATTACCATTGAAAAAGATAGAAAAATGCCATTGATTTAGGCTTACCCTTAGTTTTTGGCTTGATTCTTTAGAGAGAAGTGAAGCCCCCAAGAGAAAGCTTTGCCACCAAGATGTAGAGGGTAATCTCCAAGAGAGGATGAAGATTAATGAAGCTCCAAAGCTTCCCAAGAAGAGGCAAAATAGAGGGATAGTACAATTACACTAATTTGAAGTAAATCACAAAGATGAAAATACAAAGGAATGATGGTCTATTTAAAAGTGAGGGAGGCCACCAACCAAGTCCCAACTGGGATCTAGAGGCTTCCAGCTTCAGTTTGATCCATTTTGGACAAGTTTTGGACCAGTTTGGTTCACTTTTTGATCCAGTTTGAAAGAGGAGAGAGGAGAGATGAAATATCTCAATTTTTTTGAATTAAAAATGTGGAGTAATGATGTGAAATAGGCACCTCCATGAGGCCCCTCCCTCCTTACTGAGGTGTCAAAATTTCATCTTTAAACTAATAAATCCAATGCTTAGTCAACTCTTCATCTTATGTGGAGAATTTACTCATTTTTGGGAGATTTTTTTTCTTTGCATTTTTCTTATTGAAACACTTGGATTAATCCTATTGGCCCTTTAGAACACTCTTTGGACCTTAATCGTTAATCAAATTTTTTTGAAAATGTGGACCCTTAGGCTAAGGTCTCTAATACACATATTCAATTAATTTCTAATGCACATAGGAAATTTCTTTTTGAACTTCTGTTTCAAGGGAATTCATCTTAAATATAAGGGATAACTTTATATCAAAAAATATCTCAAAACTGTATTACCTCTCTCTAGAATATTTTCTCCCTCTCTAGACCAAAAACAAGGAAAACAATGTTTTCTTGCATTCTGAAATAGGGGATGATTTACAGGGGACTGAGAGGAGAGCTTATACATCTTTTAGGGATGAGGAGGAACCTTACATAAAGGCTGGATCCTCGGGTATTTGCACATGGCAGTATCGTGGTTCCTTAGTCTTTGATAATGAGCACAATAGAGTAACTACCTCAGTCTTAGGTGAGGGCATTCAGTGCTCGTATGATTTTGTCTATAGATTGAGCACCAAATCAACTCTCTCCAAGGGTAAAGATGGGAATTCCTTGATGCTTCTCTCCCATCCCTGACTTTTAACTTTTCCAAAATGGCAGTTCTGAGTTCTTCAACTATCATGTTGCCAACTTGCTTGTTTTTAGGTCCTGCGTCTTGATGACTAGAGACCCGCGATGTCGCTATTACCGAAGCTGCCTTCACATCTTCTAGTTGTAGCAACTCAAGCATGTTATCTTCATACTCAATAGCCAACTTACAACACATATCCAGAGTAGTTGGTCAGACTAGCACTAGTTAATCATGCATCTTATAATCTAGTAAATCCCCCTAGCCATATCAAAGATTTCACTAGACTTTGGAGGAGAAGCGGGATTCCCTTCCTTTCCCAGTCTAGAGAACCTTAGCCCTTCTTCCATGGACCCACAAGGCAGGGCATGGTTCTAAACGGTTTTCAACTTGGGGTGACAATAAACAAAACCAAGAAAACCGGTAAGAGATTGGTGTTAAACTAGTAAGATACTTGATCGAAAACAACCTTTATACACTTAGGCTATAGCAAAAACAAGCTTAACAGGATTTTCACCAGTATCACACTGCTCCCAAACCAATATGATACCGGTTATGGAATGATACAACTAACACTACTGATAGGGGAAAAGACCAGCTGTGCTGTCTCGGCGGTAAACATTGCTATCATACTAGCTTAAGAGCATTGTCTCCTCTAATGTACTCTATATTTAGCAAATTTTCTAACCAATATTATACCAGTTGAACACTGGTATGATACTAGGTAAAGATTGGAAGGAGAACTTGGGGTGGCCATATGATACCAGTGTTTTGTACCGATGTGATACCGTTTGAAACATTAGCTCTATGCAACATACATCAGATATAAGGTAAAGATCAACTTTGCTTTAGACAACACTAGTTTTGAAACAATATGATACCAGTGTTAAACCAATAAGATCACGGTTGGTGAACCAATTGCATACACATAGGAACCTATAAACTACGAACTAGTTTCAAACCAAATGTTTAACTTTACGATGGTTTTGTATTGCAGGTTGAACTATATTTATTGTTTAAGGAGATGCATCCATAGGCACCAATTCATCAACAAGCTTTTGAGAAATTAAATCCATGCTTTGTGCGCAAGCTTAAGGATCGATACACTTGTTGCTACATAACACATGTTCAGATGTCATTCTTAAAACATGCCTTGAACCAGATTAGAGGATCTACTTTTGGGTTGCATGGAAAAGCATGTCAATGTGATTGTGTCATTTGTAATGTGGGTTCTCAGCCAGGTGGGTGCAAGGCTATAGAGAAGTCCTACAAGAGCATCACAAGCACATGGGAGTCCATCCTATGTCCCAAAGCTGAAGGTACTATTTTCCATGCTTTGAAGTGTCTGATGGGGAGTTGCATTTTTTGTTATCCTTGAAACATAGCTGAATCTATATATGTTGGTCGACTTGTCACTGCTGTGAAGATATTTTAGGACGTGGACTGTGGAACCATTGATGATGGCAAGACAAAGAAGAGGAAAGAGTTAATACACAAGGAAATTTCATGCAAGGCACTGAATCAAATGTTCAACTACTAGCTTGGAAAGTTTATCAAACATAATTTTGTGTATAGGTGGCAAGCTGAGCAATATAAAGAATGCTTGTCTAATTTTCCAGAAGATGTGGTAATATCTGTTGTAGACTTTGCTAAGAATTACTCTTTCAAAGGATAAAAATGAGATACAGTCAATGCACTGGTATTCAAGCCAAGTGTCCATATTTGTGCATATTACATAATTTCGCATTGCATGTGACATCCACAAAACGATACACTTTTATATCTCTGATGATAAGAAGCATGATACCCATTTTGTGCAATAGTTTTTCATGCTACATTAATTGGGTATTACCCTATGGTATTCCCCTAAAACATCATTGGGTTTGGTTTGATGGTGCTTTGTCTCAATTCAAAGAAAAAATGCCTTTCTACTTTGTTTCCAGGTACATTGCCATCATAAGTTTGCAAATGACTTGGAATTTCTTTGGCTCTGGTCATGGAAAGGGAGAGCACGATGGTGCAAGGGCTGTGGTGAAGAGAGCACTAACTCATGAACAACTCAAGCCTAATGGTGCTAAGCTCCAATGTGCAGTTGATGTCATAAAGTTTTTGCAACAAGAAACGCTCACCACTGGAGCCGAGTACACATATGAATCATAAGCTTGGTACATTAGTAGAGTCTTTTGGGAGATAAAGTTAGGTGACATAGATAGAGATGAGGCATGGAATGTCAAGGTTGTAATAAACACAACATCCCTACATTCAGTCTCTACATTCTCTCAGCATGATCCAACAACATTGAGGGTGTGTCGGTTATCATGTTATTGTAGTAATTGTATGGAACACTTATGGCATAGGTGCAACAAAATCAGTCTCATACTCATAGTAGCTAGGACTACATTGCCCTTAAACCATTGGTAGATGGCACTAAAGAAGACAATCGCAAACATTGAGGAGGCCACCTACAAAGGGCACCATGATACCCTTAGTGATGTCCTTCTTATAGGAGACAATTTCACGGCGGCGGTGACACAACTGAAAAAGGAAATCCAGAGAAGGACTTCTACATTTTAAGAAAGTTTGTTTTTATGTTATTCCAAAGGAGTAATTCCCACCATTTTTGCATCTAAAAGAAATATTCTAATTACTCCATGTACATATTCACCTATGAATATGCATGGATATCATTGATATTAATTATTAAAATTGATATCTATGCATAGAAAGATGCATACTGGGATTTGTTTTTATTATAAAAGTGTTATTCTTATTAAATTTAATTTTTATGCATAGAAAGATACATAAAGGAATTTTTTTATTACAAAAGTGTTATTCTTATTAAATTTAATTTCTATGCATAGAAAGATGCATAATGAAAATTTTTTTATTATAAAACTGTTATTCTTATTAAAATTAATTTTTATGCATAGAAAGATGCATAAAGGAATTTTTTTAATTACAAAAGTGTTATTCTTATTAAATTTAATATCTATGCATAGAAATATGCATAATGGAATTTTTATTATTATAAAAGTGTTATTCTTATTAAATTTAACTTTTATGCATAGAAAGATGCATAAAGAAATTTTTTAATTACAAAAGTGTTATTCTTATTAAATTTAATTTCTATGCATAGAAAGATGCATAATGAATTTTTTTTATTATAAAAGTGTTATTCTTATTAAATTTAATTTTTATGCATAGAAAGATTCATAAAGGAAATTTTTTATTACAAAAGTATTATTCTTATTAAATTTGATTTTTAGGCATAGAAAGATGCATAAAGAAATTTTTTTCAAATTATAAAAGTGTTATTCTTATAAAAATAGATTTTTATGCATAAATAGATGCATAAAGAAATTCTTTTTATTTTAAAAGTGTTATTTCTATTAAATTGATTTTATGCATAAATAGATGCATAAAAGGATTTTTTTATAAAAGTGTTATTCTCATTAAATTTGATTTTTATGCATAGAAAGATGCATAAAGGAATTTTTTTTATTACAAAAGTGTTATTCTTATTAAATTTGATTTTTAGGCATAGAAAGATGCATAAAGGAATTTTTTAAATTATAAAAGTGTTATTCTTATAAAAATTGATTTTTATGCATAAAGAAATTCTTTTTATTTTAAAAGTGTTATTCCTATTAAATTTGATTTTATGCATAAATAGATGCATAAAAGGATTTTTTTAAGTGTTATTCCCATTGAAGTTGATTTTTATGCATAAATAGATGCATAAAGAATTTTTATATCAAAATTAGAGTTCTCTTAAATTCTATGAGTATTTAATAAATGAATAATTAAATAATCTAAGAGAAAAATTTCTATCATGATTAATTTATTCCTCATTGGAATTCGTAACAAATTTAGAAATCAGTTAAGTGAATATTCAAAGAAAGAAATTCAGTAAAATAGTAACTGAATTATCAAACCTTTTCAAGAAAGATAGTTCAGGAAAAATCTTATCCGACTCGAGCCGTGAATCAGACTATGACCAAGACCCAAACTCTTTTGTCAGTTTAAGGAAAGAAGGTGTGACTAGTTTAGAAAAATACACGCAAAACTCCCACCAAATCTGAAACTAAGTTTGAGACCCTTTGAATTGATCCGTGGATCAAGGTTATAGAATTCGAGGAATTCTGGCATGAAATTCAAAACTCCGTTCAAGAAGTTTTGGGATACTGATTCAAGAAATACTCCTTGCATTCAAAAGAAAATCAAACTGAAATCTTACATAGAAACCCTGTTTTCTTAAAGGACTATCTTACGCCAGAATGCTGGAGGGAGCATTTGGTATATGTTTTTCTAAGGGAAGTTCACTTGTAACAGTTGGCGGGAAGTGTTCAAAGGACAGCTCACGCGACAAAGCCTGGACCAGCCTCGGTATGGTTGAAAATGGTGCGCTTTCGGTACGATGGGCGAGGGCCGACGAAGCGGTCTCCCTGAGTGAAGTGCCAGGACACCTAAGGAGGATCTTGGAGAGTTCTGACCATGCGATGCACGGGCTCACGGTGCCTAGGACACCCATGCATATGTCGTGGAAGATATGTATGATGGACAAAATGATTATTGTAATCTGTTACTGGATCTCGTTTTTGTTGACTAGAGCTGGTCTCAACAGAGAGTCCAGAGTGATACTATTTTTTTGAGAAACAAGGGACTGGATGAAAATTTTGAGTTATGATATCTCTAACCAATAACTGTTTGTCAATGGATTATTTTATATGTTAAAGTTTTAAAGAGGAGTGTGTGCGTATCTGTATTCGAAAGCAAAAGTTAAGAAAGGCATTCAATTATGGGTGGGTGAGTAATTGTCTAGTTCTACCGATTTCAGTGGTTGGGTGGTGGCTAACCCATGGGCCGGATGGGGTTAGGCTGGAATCGGTGGAGTTTTAATAATTAAATTGAAATAATAGGAATACGCTTAGAATTCGAGTAGTTAAATAAAAACCTGAAGAATTTCTCAAATGAGTAGATCAACGGCTGTGCTTGATTTCAGTTAGAAAAAAAGCGTTGATTTTCTCAAATGATTAGATCAACGGCTGTGCCTGATTTCGGTTAGGAAAAAGCATTGATTTCTTCAAGTTAAGTCAGTGATAGTTTTCCTTGTATCTGGTTTAATCAGGTGAAGGATAGTTTAGCCTTTTGGCCCCGTTAGAAAATTCGTTAAGAAAATCAAAAAGATGGAATCGTCCCCATTTTTCGGGAAAGGAAAACTTTTCCGGTTTCGGTTTCGGTTTCGGAATGACCACCAGATTAGTCTCGTGTTCGGACATTCAAGGGCGAGGCCCTGAGTGGGAAACCTTGCCCTGCGTAAGAGGAAGCTAATTCCGCTGCTAGCAACCAAGAATCCGGTGCGTGGAGGGGGCAGAGGGGTCTCACAACATTGCTGCAAATTTAACATGGTATCAGAGCCTACCTTAGAATCCATCAAATTTATGAGCCCATTATCTTGCTAATCACCTAGTAATTAGGATTAGGAAACAATCAAGTTTTTACCTCTTTTTTGCAACCATTGGCAAGAAGGTAGAAGATGATGAGGCACTAACAGTGCTTCTGAAGAGTGTGGACAAAGGTGAATATGAAAACATTGTAGCAACCTTAAAGAATGTACCTGAATTGAAGCTGCACGAGATAGAAGGAGCTCTTCTAGAGCAAGAGACCAAGGTCAAAGAGAAGAAATGGCTGGACTCAACAGCTGGAGAAGAAAAAGCATTCTTCACCCGAGGAGGATTCTCTCGACGAGGACGAGAACGAGGAAGAGGCAGAGTAGGAGGAAGGACCTTCACTTGCCACAACTGTGGAAAGCCAGGACACATGGCAAGAGACTGCTATCTACAACAAACCCAGTGGAGAAGGAACGACATCGGCAAACTTCATGGAGGCTCCTAAGGAAGTGGAGTCAGATCATCTTTTCTGAGATAGAGAGAGAGAGAGGGAAACCCCACAACCCGATGTAACCTGCCCCAATAGATTAAAACCACCTCTGAGCCACCGATGATGTAGGCCATGTGGTAGATGTATGTGTGAGCACTTTAGTCAAGGTCACGGGCACTTGTAGTAGTAGCCTTGGACACATAGAGAGAGAGTGTGTGTCAAGGACTATGAGTTTAGGGACTTGAGGCACTGGTCGTGGACTACCAAGTAAGAGGGAAACTTGGTATAGGGTCCAGGTGTGCTAGGAGTATTCACTTGAGGGGAGGTGTTGAAATATATAAGTGAATAGGGTGTGTGCGGGAACAACAAGTCCTTAGCAAGAGGCTATAAAAGAGAATCTGTAAATGAGAGAAGCTGTGAAAAGGTGAGAAGTATCTACTAGGAGAGAATAAAGGGTAGCATGAGAAGCTGTGAAAAGGTGAGAAGTATCTACTAGGAGAGAATAAAGGGTAGCATGAGAAGATTTAGGATGTGTGGAGATATTCTGGGAAGAGGTGGAGAGAATCAAGCAAAAGAGGTGGAGTGAATCAAGGAGAGATCAGTGGGATTAGATGCTTGGATGTAAACTCTATAAAATGAGGCATTGGCCTAATGAGAATTTTCTAGTTTTTGATTATCCATGCCTACATTAAGCTATCAATTAATTGCTCACTAATCTCATCTTCATCATCATCTAATCTCTTTGTTAATGATGTTGATTCTAGCATTTGATCCACCATAGCTCATCACATTGCTGCAAATTTAACATGGTATCAGAGCCTAGCTTAGAATCCATCAAATTTATAAGCCCATTATCTTGCTAATCACCTAGTTAATTAGGATTAGAAAATAATCAAGTTTTTACCTCTTTTTTTCAAATTTAACATGGTATCAGAGCCTAGCTTAGAATCCATCAAATTTATAAGCCCATTATTTTCTAATCCTAATCACCTAGTTAATTAGGATTAGAAAATAATCAAGTTTTTACCTCTTTTTTCAAATAGCTTCTGTACCCCCAGCTGGTGGAGGGGCTTGATCTCCCTCCAGGTTTAACAATAGGCTTCAAGTCTCTAGACCCACATAGCCATACTCCCCACGCACCACCCTTGAAAGAGATCTGCAAGAGACCTACAAATGACAGATGGGGGAATGCCGGTCAACAGAGAAAGTGCACTTTCTCTTCTTTGCAAAGAGTTGGTGCTTCCTTAGGATCTCCAGGACTTTACGCACATGATCTTCATGATCAGCTGCATTCTTAGAGTATACCAGGATGTCATCGAAGAAGACAAGAACAAATTCATCCAAGTATTCTCTAAGAATGTCCTGCATGAGGCGATTAAATGTTGTTGGGGTATTTGTCAGTCCGAATGGCATGATTGTAAATTCATAATGTCCATATCGAGTATTGTGTGGCTGTCTTGGGGATATCTTGATCCTTATTCTAATCTTGTAATATCCAAATTTGAGATCTATCTTTGTGAACATTTGGGTTCCACTTAACTGATCAAAAAGTTCATCAATCCTAGGGATAGGATATTTATTTTTGACTATCAACAATTGATTTAATCCTCTGTAATCAATACAGAGTCTTAACATACCATCTTTCTTTTTGTGAAAGAGAACGGGCGCACCCCAAGGTGAAACACTGGGTCTTATGCATCCTTGCTCTAGTAGTTGTCTTAACTGTTCCTTTAGTTCTATGGCTTCATGAACTGGCATCTTGTATGCAGGCTGGGCTATCGACTGAGCTCTTGGTGTCCAAAACCTTGACAGCCAAAACACATGTTCTCACTTTGAAGCTCTTCCTTCTACATCCTGGAAAAAGCCGGAGTTCCAAAAAATGTGCTCCGAGAAAAAGATCTTCCTTCCTTTCTGAAACATCCCGTCTCCTGGTTTAGTTTGGGACCTTGATGTCTCTTAGGAGAGGTGGAAAGTTGGAAGTACTCCTTGGGGTTTGAAATCTTTTGAAGGACGAGGGAGCTCGCTTCGACAGGACCATGACAACAAAGGCCTTGGCGAAATCCTTTGCCATCTGCACTGCTTTGACCATAGAAACTAGCTTAGCATTCTTTACCAGGGTATTCAAAGGTCCGTTCGTTCCCCGAATGAACCTAGCCATCAGCTGTTCTTCATCCAGCGGTGGCGAGTATTTGAGGAGAAGAGTGAATGCCTGGTGATATTCCTCCATAGTACGGCTTCCCTGGGTTAGCTCCATGAACTCATTCATCTTTGTTTCTAGGAAGCCGGGAGGACAGAATCTCTTCCTGAGGTATGCTTTGAGATCGTCCCACGTCTGGGTGTTTCGATCCAAGCGGTTTGTCTCGGAGTGGTTCCTCCATGCTACTCTAGTTGTTTCTACAATCTTCAGCCTGGCAAGAGCCACTTTACTTTTTTCATTGTAACCAGTGACAAATCGAAGTACTCCTCCATTGCTTCGATCCACTTTTCTACGGCCTCGCCTAAGTGTTCCCCTTCGCCCTTGAAGGGACCTAGCTGAGACCTGTGTAGAGCTTTGCGAACGTTAGGGTCAAGCTCGTCCTCATCCATTTGAGGATTTGGCTGTCTACCACGATTCGCACGTCTCATGATTTTGCCAAAACGATACATCGTTAAATTTTCTATTCGACTTCGTTCTGAGATTCTAAGACTTAAGAAGTTCAAAATTAATTCATTCAACAAGGTGATCGTTCTACTATAGATCCACGACATATATCCTGAGAAAACAGAACTTATTTCTTTAAACTCAATATCTGGTGTTCATAATTACTTAGACAAACTGGACTCTTTGCAAAACATTCTTTATTTACATAAGGTTTGTAATATATACATAGAGCAACATGGCTCCAAAAAGTCAATGTCTCAATTGCATATGCATGTAGTGGCGATACTGCGCTGTAGACATGCCGCGATGCAATTGTGCCCTTACCGCCATAGGTGCTACAATCCTACTTCTCTGAATAAAACGGCTTAGAAGCCTGAAAATATGGCAAGTGATTCTAAAATCTCGAGGTGAGGGGTGATAAAGTATAACACCACAAACTACCCCTATCCTCAACAGAACCATAGCCAAAGAGATGTTCTGATTCAGCCTCAGTCTCGCTGATTGCAACAACACGCGTGGACATATTGTGTTGAGAACCACATATGCAGTCATCTCTCTGCAGGGTCCGAAAAATATAGCTCCTGGAAATGATTAGCAAAGGATTGCCCTGCTCGTTCGAGTCCTGGCGGAGGAGAGGATATGTTCAAAAGCAAAGGCAGTTATATCCTGATTCTGGGTAAGATTGGGGGGGATACCAGATAAATACATGGTGTCCATCTATAAAATCCAATTTATCAATTATAAGTCTTCATCACTGAAGCTTAATCTGAATGAAAATACAACATATGAATGCACCTTTCTAAGATTTTATTATAAATTTCTGACAAAATTCATCTTCGATTCTAGAGCTTTCAACAAAGCTCTGATACCAGCTATGAGACCCCTGCCCCCTCTACGCACCGGGACTCTTGAGTGCTAGTAGTGGAAGTAGCAAACCTCTTGCGCAGGGCAGGGCTTCCCACTCAGGGCCTCGCCCACCACCACGAATGTCCGGGCAAGGGACTAGTCCGGCAGTTCTTCCGAAACCGAGACCGAAAAACTTTCCTCGCCTAGAAAGCACGGGCGATTCCTTCAGGAAAATCTTCTAAACGAAAATTTATCTAATAGGGTCAAGAGCCTTAACTATCCTTTCTATTCCGACCAAACCCGTAGGAGGTCACATGGCCAAATCAAGGAGGGGCTTGCACTTGGTTCATAGAGATCATCGCTTTTTTCCCCTCAAGCGAGACACGGCTGTTGATTCTTTCCCATAGAACAAGAATCTCCCTGTGACTTACTTTAACTATTGTAACTTGAACATAACTGAAATTTATTGTAGGAATCTACTGATCTAGCCTAGCCCTAATCGGCCCATGGGTTAGCAAACCGCCCAACCATTGTATTGGTGGGATCTCTCTTTATAAAAATTTGGTTGTGTTTTGTCTCGGGTACCAGGGAAAAGAGTTCACAGGCCCCCTAGTCGGCACTCATGCAAAATATAAAATAGATACAGACACACCACTTAGACACCCACCAATATGAAATTGTGTTTTTCTAAGATTCATCCGTTTTCAAGACAGAACTACAATAAAACCATAGTGTTTCCATTATAATCCTCAATATTCTAGTTCCATTATTTTACAAACAGGTCTCATCCGGACTCTCTGTTGAAGACCAGCTAGTCAACCAACAAGATCCAATTTCGTAGTTTTTCGGTTCAATTAAATAATTCCTCGCTCGCCAATCCATGAATATCTTCCTCGACATACGTATGGGTGTCCTAGCAACTCGCGAGCTAGTGCATCGCCTGGTCAGAACCGTCTAGGATCCTCCTTAGGTGTCCTAGCACTTCACTCAG
The DNA here is from genome assembly GCF_041138505.1 of Cibotium barometz. NCBI lineage: Eukaryota > Viridiplantae > Streptophyta > Polypodiopsida > Cyatheales > Cibotiaceae > Cibotium > Cibotium barometz. Next base: position 15,593,992 of record NC_141047.1, on the reverse strand, counting down.
GGACTACTTCATCGGCCCTCGCCCATCATACCGGAAGTGCACCATTTTCAACTGTACACTGAGGCTAGTCAAGACCTTTGCAGGCTCTGCCAGAGAGACGTCCTTCGATGACTCCCCACCAACTATTGCAACATAACTCTCCTTAGATTAAATAATAAGCCAAATGCTTCCTCCAGCATTCTGGCGTAAGGCAGTCCTTTACAAAAACAGAGTTTCTATACAAGTAAGAATTTCCCATTGAGTTTAATTTCACAAGACCCCCTTTTTTTTCGAAACCCAGACTTTCCCAATGAGAATCATAATCTCGTATCTCGGTGATCCATCCATTAATTACAACGAAGTTCTAACTTATTTCTAGACGATTTCGAATCTTAGGAAAAACTTCTATAAATCAGTCGGTTATCCATTCTTTGTACTGAACAAATGGGAATGGTCACAAGATTTGGCTTAATTTTTGATTCAAGAGATGGGAAGGCATCTTATTGACCCACCTTTCTCACGTGGTCATGGTCTAGTACCAAATTACTTGAATTTATTTCTAAAGATATTTTCCATTTATCTGATAAAATAACTGTGATTTCTATTTGTAAGGGTAAATAGCCAAAATTATAAAAATTCATTCTTCCTTGGACATAATAGAACTATAAATAATTCTATTTGTGAATAATAGAATTCAACAAGGATATTTCTTTTTCCAATGATCTTGTTAATGAATATGCATACATCATTTATTTAAAATATTCACAGAATTATACTAAAATATTCTTTTCTCCAATTGGACCTAGGCATCAACATGCCATAAATTATCTACATAGAAAAATGATGAAATATTCTCTTTTTTATACCAATATTAATTTATGCATTTTCCTATTTAAAAATATGATGGAAATTTCTCTTTTGATAAATAAATAAATAAAAATACCCATGTATATTCATACCATGAATATACCTATTTTAAAATTTGACAAAAATTTCTCTTTTTAACCTTTAAACATTTATGCATACATACTATAAATGTATATTTAAAAAATGTGACAAAAATCCATCTTTTAACATTTAAAATGTTTTATACGTAGAATATCGTGAAAATTTCTCTTTTTGCATTCTTAAAATTATGCATAAACATACTATGAAAAAATGTAACAAAAATCCTTCTTTTAGCATTAAAATGTTTATGCATAGAATATGATGAAAATTCCTCTTTTTGCATTCTTAAAAATATGCATAAACCTTCATTTTCTAATGATAAAATTTTGTCATAACTTCCCCACATTTTCTATGAAATGAGAATGCTTAAAGTTTTAATTTTAATATAAAAACTAGTTTATGCATAAAACTAAGCATAAATATGAGCATAATTACATTTAAGCATCTTGTTTATTTCTAAAAATACCCAATTATCACTTCCCATATGAAAATAATTATGAGAATGTTAGCATAAACTCTCTTTCAACTTAAAATGAATAAATATGAATTTTCTTAACATAATACAAGCATAAATGAATTAATCCTTATTTTAATTAAATTAAAAATAATAAAAATGCTTAATCTCCATCTCTAGCTTGTTAGGCCTAGAGCTTTGGGTAAGAAAATGAGATTAGAACTAAGATCTATCCTTCCAAGAAGGATTAATCCATAAAGGTGAGTATTCTTACAAAAAGAGAGATTTACAAATCAAAAACATTATATTTAAGCATAAAAGATTAACATTAATCCATTTAAACAATATAAATCAACAAAAGCATGGTTTTAAGAAAAAACCATGGATTAAAATGCTTCCCAAGCATTAGAGAGGTTGGGAAGAAGATTACCATTGAAGAAGAGCGTAAAACACCATTGTTTTAGGCTTACCCTTGGTTTTTGGCTTGATTCTTTAGAGAGAAGTGAAGCCCACTAGAGAAAGCTTGGCCACCAAGAAGAAGAGGATAATCTCCAAGAGAAGAAGAGGATTAGTGAAGCTCCAAAGTTTCACAATGGAGAGGCAAGGTAGAGGGATAATAGACATACACTTAAATTGAAAATTACACTAGCATAGAGTTACTCTAATATGAAAATACAAATGAATGGGGTTCTATTTATAGGAGAGGGAGGCCACCAACCAAGTCCAACTGGGATCTAGAGGCTTCCAGCTTCAGTTTGATCCAATTTGGACAAGTTTTGGACCAGTTAGGCCCACTTTTTTGATCCAGTTTGAAAGAGGAGAGAGGAGAGATAAAATATCTCATTTTTTTGAATTAAAAATTGGTAGTAATGATAACATTATAGGATCCTTCTTCATGATCTCCTGAGTTGTCAAAATTCTAAATTTTTACTAATAAATCCTCATTTTTTTACTATTAAGTGTTGTACTAGTCACCTCTTCATCTTATGTGAGAATTTACTCCTTTTTGGGGGATTTTCTTTTATTCTTGAATTTTTCTCATTCCAACACTTGGATTAACCCTATTGGCCTTTAGAATACTCTTTGGATCTTAATCCATAATTTTTTGAAAATGTGGACCCTTGGGCTAAGATGTCTAATGCACATATTCAATTAATTTCGAATGCATATTAGAAAATTCTTTTTAAACTTATGTTTCTGGGGAATTCATCTTAAATAAAAGGGATAACTTTATATCCAAAAATATCTCAAAACTATATTACCTCTCTCTAGAATATTTTCTCTCTAGACCAAAAACAAGGAAAAATAGTGTTTTCTTGCATTTTGAAATACAGGGGACTGAGAGGATAACTTATACATCTTTTAGGTGCTGAGGAGGAACCTTACAACAAGGGGGCATATTATTTGATGGACGCATCATTGTGTGGTATTCAATTGCACCTTCAATGCAATGCAAGTTGCACTTTGCCTCCTCTACCTTTGTTGTCGCTGTATGAAGAGCCAGCAATGCAACTTCTTTGCTGCACTTAGTATTCAGCAAAATGTCATCCACCAATGTCTACACCTGACCTGAGACCTCCACCTTTGCCTCTTATAGGCTACCATGTGCCAACGAAGTGTATGCATCCTGAGATAGTGGTGTATTGTACACCTACCTTGCACACCCACTGAGTTCTTTTTTTTGTGCAATTACCATCGATACGTGTCTTAATAGCCTACTCAAGCAAATACGGCCCACTTCACAGGATCGGTGCAGACCTGGTCAACGTAGCCTTGGGCAAATTGAAGGCCCATAGAATCGTTTGAGGGTGTAGTTTGGTAAACCTATTTATATAATGTATACAAGGGTAGGTAGTGATCCTGCTTTGTCGTTCGCAACATCACCTTCTTGTCTCTCTCGGGGAGCTTTAAAAACACTCTTAGCCAATGCTTTGGTGGCACTTCATTGTTGGGAGTCAGACGCCTTGCATACTCCCCCTCAAGATTGAGACCATACACTCTGGAAAAATCCTATGAAGTCGTACAAAATTCTTTTAATAGCTCTATCTCTAACTTCGAGTGGTGAAACTTGGTGGGTGCCCACTTCTGGCATTCAAAATACATTAGTTAGACAAGCAAACACACTCTCCTTGTCTCTCATATATTGAGCTCAAGACCACCAACATCTATGGAGCTCAATTAGTAGGTTGATGAGTGATGTGTGTGTGTGTGTGTGTGTGTGTGTGTGTGTGTGTGAGAGAGAGAGAGAGAGAGAGAGAGAGAGAGAGAGAGAGAGAAGGGCCACCTTTGTGTCTTCCACCGCTGCCCTCGAGTTAGCCATCTCGCCAAAGATGCAGACATGCTCTCAAGTAGCTATCTATGGGGGAGAGGAAGAGAGAAGAGATCTGCTGACTCTGAGTTTTTCGAATGAGACAGTGCACGTAGAGAATGCATACAAAAAATAATAATTACCGCCACTTTCAGTTATCCCCCCCACTATCTTTTTAGTTATGTACATTTTCTTTTCTTAGTTTTCAAAATATTTTCATTTTTTTTCCAATTCATTTCCAAGTTGCAAACCATAACCCAAAAATTGCTATTTCTATTGGTCCAAAGTGGACCACCTTACCATGCATCCACCCACCAATGCTTCGAGCTCACGTCCCTTGAGGCTCTCCAAGCTCACTTGTAGAAGATCCAATCCACCAATATCCACCTCCACTCTGTCACCGTGGAGTTTCTCATGCCACAATGCAAGGCAATTGTCCTCTCACTCTCCCACACACAAGCATAGAAGAGGCACATGCACTAGAGTACTCTCTTTCTCTCTCTCTCTCTCTCTCTCTCTCTCTCTCTCTCTCTCTCTCTCTCTCTCTCTCATACACAAGACAAGAAGAGATTTCATAGCACAAAGGGGGATTGTGTCTTTCCATTATGAGAAATTACCTTATATACAACTGGCCTTTATTCAGACTCGGGCACCCAAAACTTACTAACTAAATCCTTGGCTAGCCAGTATCTCATAATGTACAACATTTATAGTGCCTTTACATAACACTTATTAATGTCCTCAATGGGAGGAGCATCTTTGTTAATCCAAAATGGTATTAACATTAATCCAATACTATCAACCTTGGGACAAATTGATCCATTTATATCCTAGGCCTTAAATAGGTTGTTGTAAGGGTATAATTAACAAAGAGTCCACTTCTAAGGTTAAATGTACTTAATAGATGTACGTAAGGATATAAATGATAAAGGATTCACTTCTAAGGTTAAATACACTTGATTGGCAATATTCTATTCCCATTTTTTATCCTTTTTCTTTGCAACTTCTTTGAGAATTTTCCAAAGACTAGATTAATCTAAATAAATATATCTAAACCTTTCTTCCCATTTAATATTCCAACTAATGGAAATTTAAGGCCAAAAGAGACATAAATTAACTAAGTGACCATTTTTTACTCTTTGTAATACATGAGGAAACAATTTAAAATTCAACTATTTTAATTTCAAAAAGGAGGAAAGTACCAATTGTACTTCAAATATACAAATTTTAGCTTAGGGGATGATTAACCAACCTTGCTATAAGCTTGAATATGTTGGGCATGTAAGAAGATGAAGTACACATCTCTACTATCTTAAAAACCCAGGAGTTTTTCTTCCTTAGAAACGGAGCACAAAGTAGCCTAATTTATGATGTAGACTAGCACAAAAGACTATCACAACATTTATACTACAGCTAGGTATTAAAATTGAGCAAAAGTAGGATAAAAATTCAATCCTAATCTCTCTACCAATAGATATGGAGAAAATGAGAGGGGAGAGGGGGTATTTATGCTTGTTTGGGGGCCCAAGGTATGCACCAATCAAACTGCCAAGTGTCAATGTGGCGCACAAGCCCTTTTCACTTAACTAGTTGCATGAAATTGAGTTTAACTAGTTCTCAAATCCACTCAACTCAAGCACAGTTCCAGTCTTGATATTATCCCTTCTATCTAATGATTTTAATAATTTAAAATTTGACCCTTAGTCTTAGACCATGCACAAGGTTTATTAAAAAATTTTACAAGACCTTACACTTAATTTTTGTAATTTCTTCAAAAGGGTTACATCCATTTAATTTCTTCTTGACAATTCTAATATTTTTAACCCAACCTTAACACAAAATAATGTCTAGCTTATTAATTATTTCACAGTCCTAGATTAATACACTAAGGGAACATGAGTCCACATGGCTAGGTTTCACAAGAGACTATTAATTCTTAATCATTTTTAAATTAATTATTTCACTAGTCCTAGATTAATACACTAAGGGAATGCTAGGTTTCACAAGAGACTTTTAATTCTTAATCATTTTTAAATTAATTATTTCACTAGTCCTAGATTAATACACTAAGGGAACGCTAGGTTTCACAAGAGACTATTAATTCTTAATCATTTCCAGATTCTCAATTTGGCAATCCTTATTAAAGTTTTCCATGGTATCCACATTTCCATGGTGAGGGTATGTGTATTGATTTATACATATACACACATGCACATATATGCACCATGTGCACATCTTGCACATATTAATTTGTAAGGATTAATCTCTAAAATTCTCAGTAAATTTTATGCACATCAAGCACAATTTATTTCATTCGTAATAATTCTATATCATCTAAGCAAATTCAAGCTGGCAGGCTCAAATATACACATGTACACCCTATGTGCGCACCTACGCACAATTTCCTCAATTGTTTTAGTCCAACTAACCAATTCTTACTCTTATTTTCTAGAATTAGTTTTCTTAATAGCTTCAAAAACTTTAGACTATTCCATTTTAATTTATCTAACAAAAATCTCCAGTAAGGTAATTTTCTCTCACTAGAATCTTACTAGAATAAATACACTAGTTTTTACACATTCTCATGTAGATATGGATGTACAATAAGAGAGATCTTACATTCTCCCCCACTTGAAAATTTCAAATGTCCTCATCTTGGGAATTGGGTATAATCTCTCACTATATCTTCTTCTTTTTCCCAGGTAGCATCTTCAACCGCCATAAAGAACTTCCATTAAATAAAATACTCTCTTAAAGTTATATTCCTAGAAGGGCTTTCTTTGATGTCCAGAACTGCTTCAAGTTCTAATTCTAAGTTCACATGAAAGACATTGTGGGTCTTCAAGTATGGAGGAAGAAAAAGCTCATAAGCTTGATCTTCAATTTTCTTTATAATTACATAAGGGCCACAATATTTGGGTGATAGCTTCTAGCTTCTTGTACTTTCCCACAAAGGAAAGAGAACTCCTCTTGGATCATACTCGAAGAAAAACCATATCACCTTTAAATTCTCTAGAAGTATGCCTCAAATCAGTATATTGCTTTTATCTATCCTGTTCTTTAGAGACTACATCTGCTTCGATGATCCAACATCTACTATACTTTCCTATTATCAATGGTGGATCATACCAATTCATTTGTCTCTAAAGTGCCTTAAATTGACTCATTCCAATGCTCTAGTGATGATGAGATGCATTATAGGTAAACTCTACCAAATAAAGATTGTTCATCCATCTTTTGGGCTCTCATTCACAAAATTCTTGAAGCATATCTTCAATGAATTTGTTCACATTCTCAGTCTGGCTATCTTTCTTTGGATGTCAGTGCTTTTGGTCTTACCTTGAAGGCAAAGTCACCAAATAGTGGTTTATATTCCTATATCCACTCAAAAAACCACCTATGTAAAGATGCAAGGATACGACTAATAGGTAAGACCTAGTTCTATCCCGCAAGGGGAGCGTGGCCTCCTAAATGACTCTTAAAATCAAATCACCCATACAGTGATTAACCTTAAATCTGGCCAACCTCTATTCTTGATTCCTAGAAACAACGCTTTTTTCCCCATCTACGCGAGGCACAACCATTGGTCTAATCCTCTAGAGTAGGGTTGCCCAGTTGCCCAGGGACCTACTTACTTGACGTAGGGCTTTCAATTAATTATGTTGGAAAGCTACCCGACTAATCGCGTACACCCATCCATAGGATGGTGCCATTAGGGCATTCCATCCTCCCACTTTCCACCTAACTTTCCACCTAACTCACTAATCGCGTACACCCGTCCATAGGATGGTGCCATTAGGGCATTCCATCCTCCCACTTTCCACCTAACTCACTTGTCAATTTTATTTTCTAATTAGTCCTACCATGCTGTGTAACATATATAAACAAGTTTGATACAACAATACTAGAAAATAAGGGATTTAATAAAAAATAGATACAATGTTCAAATATATCCATAGCTAGATCAAGGCTTATTTTATTCCACCGATTATCTAAAATTTGGCCTTCTAGTCTCCATAGACTAGGCAATGCCTACGGGACCATACACTTCGTCGTTTGTAGCCCAGTGAGGACTCAAGCCGGCGGCCTGTCGCCCTCTCAAGCTCCATCACTTGATCCTCCCGCTCCTTGGAAGGATGTCTACATGCTAGGGTGGCCTTATTTACCACACTAGCTTGGGCCCACATAACTAGGCAGCATTCATAACACTCACCCAAACCAGCGAGTTCCAACTTCCCAATGGTAGGAGGGATACCTTGGGCCGACTCCGGGCCTTGCTACTATCTCGACGCCCGGCTACACAAGCATAGGAACGGGGTTAGCATCAAGGCAGGGAGAAGATGTACCTATACTTTAACTTAATCAAGATAGCAACACCATTGTTTAACTCAAATCATATGGGATATAAGAAACCACACTATCTTCTCAAGAAAGCGACAACTTTATAAGAATTTTAGTAAATTCGAAACAAGGAAAAGTAGCACCCTCTTTCTTTACTGCTAACATTAAAGATCAATTAAAAAAACCTCTTTTTTTTTAAAAAATCAAGCTAACCTGGCCATTGGCTCCATGTGGGACTCCCACGAATAGAGCTTGGATCGCATCTGAGGCATTCTCTCTAGGGTCGTTGTTATGCAGGCTTCTCGAGGTAGCATTTTGTCATCTTCTTATTCTATGAGCATAAAACTCACTCATGGGAACCACCTCTAAGAGCAAAAGTGTGCTTACTTAAGTCCCCAAAAATGGGGGGGGGAGGCAAAAAGTGGAGTGTCCTTAAGTTGGGGGCAAGGTTGGAAAATGAACCCAAAGGGGGGAGATGGAGAGTTCCCTCTTAAGTCTATTCACACCAAGGGGGGAGAAGGAGAACAGTGTAGGACAAATGAATCCAAAGGGGGGAGATGGAGAGTTCCCTCTTAAGTCTATTCACACCAAGGGGGGAGAAGGAGAACAGTGTAGGACAACCCCTCCACATAAGAGAAGGGATGTAAGAAATTCTACAGAGCCTACTTGGAGATGGGCTGAAAAGGGCTTGTCGCGAGATGGGCTATAGAGGGCTTGTCGAGAGATGGGCTATAGAGGGCTATCGGGTATGGCTAGAGGGTTATTTGGTACAATCTCTACTTAAAGTGTTAGGTGTCGGCCATGGAGGCGTGTTGGGGGTTTATATAGGGCTAGTACAGGTACAAGTGTAGGGAAAGAGAGAGCAAAGCACGGTACAAAGGATGATGTACTGTGAAAGTACACCGGTCTGTGGCTGCATGTGTATGAGGAAAGGAATTGTGCCTATACGCAGGCCAAAGGTGAGGTACGCATGTACCTTCTGGGCCAGTGGTTGCACGAAAGGAATTGTGCCTATATGCAGGCCAAAGGTGAGGTACGCATGTACCTTCTGAGCCAGTGGTCGCATAGGTGTCCATGTGGCAATGGCCAATGGGGACCATACGCTAGGGTAGCCGACCTTTGGTCCTTGCACGGCCGTTGTATGGGCGCCCGGGTATGTGTACGGCATCTTTTTGGGACGGGGACCCCTTTTTTGGGTCACCGACCTCGATATGCATGTCGACGTGCTCGGCAGCTGTAAAAAAATTTTTGGGTGAAATTGTCCAAGGTGTCTCTTGGTCATAGGGGCGCAGTCTGTTCATCAATCGGGTACCCGAGCATGCATTTATTAAGGTCAGAAGTTTAACGTACTTTAACTAAAAATAACTAAAATTTTACGTAGTAGAGGCTTACTCCGGTGTCCGTTTTGAGTGTTGTAAAATCCTATAATAGGCTAAAATCGCACGTAAATTCTGAATTTGGTCTCAGAATTTTAAGATTCTAGGTGGAAATAGCTCAATTATTAAAATTGATAATTTTTACATTGTAAAGGGACCATAAATTTATACATTAAATGGACATATATTATTATTGAAGATGGGCATGTTACAGGAAGTTGCGTCTCTCTATGGTGTCTTTGTGAAGAAGTGGCAATGATAGCCATGTGTTCAACATCTTTTGCCATGTAATGCTGTGATCTGTAAATAAGCTTTGCAATACAATGCAATTTTTAGACTACAATATGGTGTTATCTAAATGAGTTGCACAATGATAGTGGCCCATGGAAGTAAAGAACAATGTTTACACACATGTTTTCATGTATTGCTGTGTGTGTTCAAGTACCCATTGTAGGTATTTGTCATGTAATGTTGTGGTCTTGTAAAATTTGATTTGGAATGTAATGGAAGTGCTAGATCATAATACGGTGTCTTTGTAAATGAGTTGTAATAATGATAGTGGCCCATGGTGTGTAGTGCTCAACATCTCGTAACTATCATAGTAGAGGGAGAGGAGTAGACAAGAAGTGTAGAGAGAGAAACCGCTCGCCCGAACACAAAAAATCACTCACTCAAAAATGCTCGCCAAAAAAATACACCCTTAAAATAACAATGTATAAGGGTGCAACAAGTGTAGAGCAAGGAGGAGAGCATGATTATTATAAAAGAAGAAAGACTAAGGATTCTAGATCAAAGGTTGGTTTATATGGTCACTTGTAAAAGGTGAAGTCAATGGTCAAAAAGGGGTGTAAGAAGAACAAAGTAGCGTGTTAGGTGATAGATCATTACGTTAAGGGGGAGTGTTAAAATAACAATGTATCAAGGTGCAACAAGTGTAGAGCAAGATCATTACGTTAAGGGGGAGTGTTAAAATAACAATGTATCAAGGTGCAACAAGGGGGGAGAGCATGCACATTATAAAAGAAGAAAGACTAAGGGTCCTAGATCAAAGGTTGGTTTGTATGGTCACTTGTAAAAGGTGAAAAGTCAATGGTAAAAAAGGTAGCACATGGAAAGTGCATGGAGACACATATAGTATGAAAATATATTTACACATGGGTGGCATAAGGGTACACATATCTTGTTTCATGGCAATCCATGAGAGCTATATAATGATGTATTTGGATCAACTCTAAAGTGATTAGTACTTAATTACTTGCTTAATCAAGTATTAGTCATTAGTTCTACCATTATGGCTTTAATTGTATTTTAACCTCCTTAGTTTAGTAATTTTCAACGCTCGTGTCTATAGACTCATGCCTTTTTTTATAAACTAGGATCATGGATTTTATATTTATGAATTAGTGGCACAGACTTTTATGAAATAGGCCCATGATAGGGGGTGTGCAATTATTGTATAATAATTATACTTTAATGTCCCAATAATTATAAAGGACAAGAATTTTCCTTAGAATTTGTAATTATACAAATTGTATAATAGAAAAATCCTTGAAGGACATAGGTACATATGTACTTATAAGTCCAAGACAGTAATAATTAGTTTGGTATAATATTAGGTATACCTACCTCTAAACTCATGTCTAGTTGACTCATGCCTTTATACTCATAGCTCACGTGTCAAGACTCACAAGTATCAAGGCCCATAACTCATGTCTCCAAGCTCATGTATGGTATTGGCTGATGTCTTTTTTGGCAAGATTGTGGGCTTAAATCTCCCAACCCGATAGCTTGGCCTAGTTTCTAGAGTTTTTTTTAAAAAGGTTTTTTAGACATGAGGGGGGTGATTAAGAATCTTAATCCTAGTTTATGGTAGTTATACAAGTAATTAAGTGTTTTTTAATTATTATTTATTAATTTTACATATTACTAAACTACCAATTCCAATAATGCATGAATAAAGATTAACTATTTCACTCTAATCCGCACCTAATGGAGCTCAATGCTTACATTTTTAGAGTGGATTTCAGTCTTATTCACAATTGCTAACCTATTCCTTGGCTTAATGCAATAATATCAAAGCCTTATGGGCTTCAAAATCATCCAATTCACCAATAAACTAGGTCTTTTCCCTTCCAAGCTATAAACATAGATTGCTCTATTGCAAGTAAATTTCAAAACAATTTTTTTTAAAAAAAACAACTAACCATATCTAAGGCTCCAACATTTTTGAGAGTGTGACCTTCTAATCAACATTGGGTAATATTGGGTGATTTCAATAGCTTGGAATGGATGGATTAACAAAGCTTAAGTCCTAGGATAGTCTCCAACCGTGGCACTTGATTTATCCAAGTGAAGATCTTACCTTAGCCTTGCCAAATTATGTGTCATTGGGCCTTGCCTTAGAGCCACAATTATAAATTTTGGATGTGGGTGCGATAGCTCAACAATCATGTCCTCGCTCCATTGTCACACCAGAATGCTACTTTACTAATACGGTGAAAAGGAAGACCTCTGCATGCCTAGATGAAGGCAAAAAGAGATAGCCTTTGATGGTTCTCTCTCATAAAAAGTAAGGAAATAAGAAGAAGCTAATGCAAAAGGGAAATATACAAACAAACCTATATCTAGTACTAGCATACAAGATTCAATAGAGCACAAGCAAGCAAGAGTGGGGAAGAAGGGGAGCTCATATAAGGAGCTCACAAGTATTTCATTACAAGGGAATAAATGTATTTTTCTTGTTGATAAATCAATCATGGTTGAGCTCATGGAGGATCAAACACTATGATAATCATGATTAATCATAGTATTTAAGATAATAAGCAAGATAAGATTAAACTACACTAATGACAATGATTTAGCACAAACCAAGATAATCTCATTACATTAGACTTGATCCAAGTATATCCTTTTATAGCTCTCATGGAGCTCCCAATTCACAAGATGTGTGCACCCTTGTGCCAACCATGTGTCCATATATACTCACACTACATGTGCCTCCTTGCACTTTCCATTTGCTACCTTTTGACCTTTGACTTCACCTTTTACAAATGACCATACAAATCAACCTTTGCCAATGTACCCTTAATCTATCCTTTTCTAATGTGCATTGTTGAGATATCGAGCTCAACTAGTGCTACGGTGAACATTGATGATCTACCTGGGTGATGTTCCGCACTTATGCCACTGGCACGGTTGGTGTGATTACGGTTGATATGCCGCCAGTGGATGACAAGCTATGTGACAGCCACTTTGGAGTACTAGAGTTATGGCATAGTTATAGTGCCAGCTCATATAGTCCAGTTCACCCTATGGACCGACCATTTTGTATGTTATTGTAGGAGAGTACTTTCCCTTATGTATGGACTCTTATCTTTTAGATATATGGATATATAGAGAAGAGAAGAAGATAGATAAAAATTCATCCATACATCTCTATCTTGTGTGTGTGTGTGTGTGTTTTCTTGCAAGGAACTCAAGCTCTCTCTCTCCCCCGCATTCTCTTTATGGTATCACAGCTCCAGTTTGTGTGAGAGCTAAGGAGACAAGCTAGAGGCAAGAACAACCAAGGAAGGAAGCGGTACATGTGTAAGAGCATCATCATCTCTTTCCCTTCTTGGTTTAGGTACAACACCCCTCAGTATCTCTAGGAGCTACACATCTCCGATTGAGAAGTTGTCTTCGCAGGCTTAGAGGTGCATGTGGTGTACAATACTTTGTACTATAATTTTGCGGCCAAAATTGCGTTTTGGGCACGTTTCGATCTCCGTTTTATCACTGCAAGGGATAGTTTCAAGAAGTTTTGGTTAAGAACTGTCTCTGGTCGAAATCTGGTTATTGCAGTGCAGCAATGTATTTTGAAAGTGCAGACAGTGTTTGCACATGTATTGTTGACATTGGGTGTATGTACATGTACTCTGGTCAGATCTGGTGACCTACAGGTTGTGCTGAAGTATGGCTGTTGTCTCACAAAAGGAATTTTTGTGTTGGTTACAGGTTGCATATAAAATTATTTATTTATAGGTTTTTTATTATTATAGGAAAACATGTCTGAGGAACTCAATCCATTTATCAGTGAGAAGCTGGACAAGAACAACTTCCATGATTGGAAGTTTAGAATGCCCAATTTCCTGATGGGTAAAGGATTTTGGGAATATGTTGAAGGAGACAACGAGGAGTCTCTAGAGTTGTCTGAAGAGAATGCCATTCCAGAAAATATAAAGGCATTCAAGGATTGGAATCATGGTGCAAGGAAAGTCGTGTATTGGCTTTCAATCAGTGTCACAGATAGAACACATACAAGATGCCAACAATGCAGCAATTGCGTGGCAAAATCTGGTGGAGATGTTCCAGACCAACACAAAGGCAAGGAAATTGCAACTAAAGAAAGAGCTGCATATTACGGAAAAGAAAAGCATATCTATTAATGAGTATGTTTAAGGATAAAGGGCATTGTTAAATCCCTTGGGTCCATCAATGTATCGGTGAAAGATGATGATCTGGTGATGAGTGTCTATTTGAATGAACTTGGCAAAGAGTACAAGCCATTCAAGACCTCCATTGCACAGTCAGAGAGAATATTCCTAGCTTTTGGGACTTAGTGTCTATGCTGATAATAGAAGAAAAGTCACTAGGTGAGGACTCTTCTTCACAAAGCAAGAACACATCGAAACATGTCTTCTACTCTACTTCACGTAGAGGCAGAGATAGAGGTCGTGGTTGAGGCCAAGGTGGTGGCCAACAAGGAAATCTGAATTTTGGACAACAACAGTCCAACGATTCGCACATCAGCACAATCATACACAGGTGGAAGAGCCAAAGAGGCCGAGGTGGTTGGCAAAGAAATCAGAGTGCAAACAGCATAGAGTGCTATTATTATGGCAAAATAGGACACATGGCAAAGGACAACTATAAAAAGCAGAATCATGCTCATCTCCACAACAGGGGATGTGTCAGGATCACAAGATATATGGTATGTGGATTCTGGCGCCTCTAACCACATGACCAATCATGCTGAGTAGTTTAGAGACATGCAAAAAATGAAAAAACCAGGTTATGTAGAAATAAGTGATGATTCTACGCATCCCATTGTGCATGTTATAGTAAAGTGCCATTGTCCATGTAGGATGGCAAAATGAAATACTTGGCAGATGTACTTCATGTTCCAAATGTTATAAAGAATCTAGTTTCTGTTGGATAGATGGTTGAGCAGGGTCTGTATGTGAGGTTTAATCCTCAAGGATGTTTTGTGAAAGACTTCAAAAATATGTGTCACTTGGTTGCAAAGGGTAACAGAAATGGTAGGATGTTTACTTTGGTTGTGAACATGCCCGAAGTAAAGGCAGCCATGTTTACAGATGGAACATGTGTCATTGTAGATATTGACATATGGCACAAGCGCATTGGTCATGTGAATATACAATGAACTGAAGTCTATGCAAGCCCAAAATATTGTTGCAGGTTTGCCAAAGTTTAAGGTTGATGGTATGCATAAAGTATGTGAAGCATGCCAACTTGGTAAGCAGGCCAAACATGTTTTCCCACATGAAAAGCATGTCAGTTTAAGGCCATTAGATGTCATACATTCAGATGTATAGGGACCGGCCAAGACTGCAACAATTACAAGTTGCAGGTATTATGTTACATTCATTGATGACCACACTAGGAAAGTTTGGGTTTACTTCATGAAGGCGAAAAGTGAGGTGTTTGCTCACTTCCAAAGATTTAAAGCCTTGGTTGAGAAGGAAAAAGACATGCAAATAAAGTGCGTGAGATCAGATGGTGGGGGAGAATATTTCTCCAATGAGTTCAGCGATTTCTTGAGAAAGCAAGGAATCAAGAGATAATTTACATGCAGGTACACTCTGCTCATAATGGTGTTGCAGAAAGAAGGCACATTGCAAAAGTGACACGTGTCTTGGTGGCTGAAAAGAATATGCCACATTATTTTTGGGCAGAAGAAGTAGCAACTACTGTGTACATTATGAACAGGACACCCACTAACGCCTGAACATAAGTGTACATAATACCGGATGTGTCTCACTTGAAAGTGTTTGGGTGTATTGCATATGTGCATGTTCTTGATGATGAAGTAAGAACATAGTTGGATCCAAAGGCAGAGAAATGCATCTTTATTGGTTATGCTATGGGTCAGAAAGGTTATAGATGTTGTAACCCTACCACTCGTGAGATGTGAGTAAGCAAAGATGTTGTCTTTGAGACGAGATGAGTCTCTGGTATGCACCAGTAGTGAAGGCAATGGAAGATGTAGATGTAAGAAGCGTTGATGCTGCACCACATATAGAGTAGCAATCACAGGTGCTTAGTGGACCTGGAGAGTCCTCTAGCAATGGATCCAATGTTAGCCCATGGTGGTTAGGCAGGTTGAGGACCGATGTAGATACAACCTCATGTATCATGCAAAGGGAAGGAAAAGGTAGATCAACCTTTTGTTCTTGATCTGTCAGCAGGTCACTCATATGTGGATTGTGACTCTAGGCGGCTCTGAGCAAAACCTTGATGAGGAGCTTGGCATTCTGTCTATGGTTACCCCTGGTGCAAGGAGAACGAGGGATGTTTTGAGGACACCTAGCAATGATCCAGGTGTACATAGGTCTACAAGGGTTAGGTACTATGTTGACAAGTTAAGATATGATGGATATACAGCCCATCATTATGCTTACATGGTTAAAGAAATACAGGAATTAGAGCCCACTTGTTTTGAGCAAGCACTTGGAAATAAGAAATGGGAAGATGCCATCAATGAGGAGATGTTAGCATTAGATATAAATGCAACATGGGAGTTAGTGCCTTTGCCTAAGGAAAAGAAGACAATTGGATGTAAGTGGGTGTATGCATAGGGGCATCATTGATGGAGATAGACCATGTTTATGAGGATGACCTTGAAGGCCTTGGATATGTCGTAGATGATGATTTAGAGGATGATACCATTTATCTTTCATGTGAGGATACATCTTCATTTTTCAGTGAGATGATTATGATGATGCTGATGAGTATATTGATATCTTAGATCATCATACACACATAGAGGGTTTTACACATGAGGAGACAGTGCATGGTTTGGCTCATGCCCATATACCTATTGATGTAGTGGATCATGTTTTTGACATTTTGAGTGAGGCTACATGGGATGACAGCATTGATTCACTCTTACCCTCGCATGATGTCGACCTTGAGATGTGTTCTTTTGGCTTCTATGGATGTCGCCATGATCTTGTTTTCTTTGGAGCCAGGGCATTTACTTTTGGTTGTAGTATATGTCATTTGGGATGCATGGTATCTGATTATATGGTGCATTATGTGGATTTACATGCATCACATCCATATTCTCACATGAGCAGTTATTTGGATCATGGATTAGATGATATTTTTGGTGGTCATTTCACTTTGGACGAGGATCTTGGATACTTCCTTCTCGATACAAGTGGTCACACATTTGTTCCATGGTTAGATGGTCCACATTTTGGCTATCCATTTGACCCAGGCAGCACGAAGTTATAGTGAGTCATGTCATCGACATGGGTGTCTATCCATTTAATCTAGGAGGGTTAGCCCACCATGACACTGACATTAGCTCTCTACATTTTCCATTCAATCTAGGCAGTTCGAGAGCCGTTGCTTTGGAGCCTACATGGTTTGGATTTACATTACATCTATGTGGTCACACGTGTGGATTACCTCATCTTCGGGGTGACACTAGTGTCTTTTCCATTTGATCCTGGAGGATACTCGACTAGCTTCATCATCGACAATGGTTCCTTATCCTTTCCACTTGCACCAGATTATCGTGGGACCATTGCCTTGGATTTTTTATGCCTTGGATTTCCTTTCAATCTACGTGGTTGCATAGATACCTGCATCATCGAGAGGAGCCCTTTATCCTTTCCATTTGATCCTGGGGCTCATATGATTCATGTATGGGCCTTCCACAACATTGACATTTAGTCATGGATGTGATTTTTGACTTTTGTACATAGCCACTTGTATATGTCTTTTCTTTGGGCACGACCACCCTTTGATTTTGAGGACGAAATCATGTTAGGAGGGGATGGTTTGTAACAAAGTGTTCTTAGGATGCACATGCACATGAGATGGGCCTAGGCACATGGGTTTAGGGTCATTTACATGTGGGATTAGGGCACATGGGCCTTGGGACTATAAAAGGCATGTGCTCTAGGAGTATTGTACCTTTTTGACATCTTGTGATACTCATTACATTTATTTTCCATATTGCTTAGTGCTAATCTCTCGAGCTTTTCCTAATCTAGGATAATTAGAATAATCCTGGGCTAATCTAGATGCACCTTTATTTCAGTGTATAAAGTCAAGAATAACTCTGATGGTTCAGTGAGCAGGTATAAGGCAAGATTGGTTGCCAAAGGCTATGTGCAGACTTATGGCATTGACTATGAAGAGACATTCAGTCCAATTGCAAGAATGGAAACCATGAGAGCTGTCATTGCTAAGGCTGCAACAAAGAGTTGGTCTTTACATCAAATGGATGTACATGGTGACTTGCAAGAAGAAGTATACATGATGCAGCCACCAAGTTATGAGAGTGATGCACACCTAGATTTTGTGTGCAAGTTAGGCAAAGCCTTGTATGGCTTGAAGCAGGCACCCATAGCATGGTCAAACAAGATTGGGGAGTATCTTGTTACCATTGGATTTCAGATATCCAGTGTAGATTTTTCACTTTATGTGAAAAAAGACACATAGAGGGATCATGATGTTGGTCATGTATATGGATGACTTGATTATCACTGGTGATAATGATGCTGACATACATGATGTCAAGAGGCTTTTGAAGTAGAAGTTTGAGATGAAGGATTTGGGTGACCCATGGTATTTTTTTGGGCATAGAGGTGGTGAGATCACCTCATGGCATTTTGTTATTTTGCAGAGGCAGTATGGCTTGGACATGTTCTCCAAGTATGGCATGACAGGTTGTAAGCCTATTTCAGTGCCGTTGGAGCAGAACACAAAGCTTTCCATAGATACAGGTGAGTTTTAGGAGGACCCCACCACATACAAGTGCACAGTGGGGGTAGCTTAATCTACATGACCATTACTAGGCTAGAGTTGAGCTATGCTGTTGGACTTGTGAGTTAGTTTATGTAGGCCCCTCTAGGAAGCCACACTTGGATGCAGCTAGAAGGATTCTCAGGTACATAAAGTCCACAGTTGATTATGGACTTTTCTATGAGGCTGGTATAAAGATACAGCTACATGGGTACACAGATGCTAATTGGGTTGGTAGTGTTGCAGCAGACAAGAGATCTACTAATGGTTTTATGTTCTCATTTGGGAGTGCTGTTGTGAGTCGGAGTAGTAAGAAGTAGCCAACAGTTGCCTTGTCGAGTATAGAGGTAGAGTACAAGGGTGCTGCTATGATAGCTTGTGAGGTAGCTTGGTTTCAGAAGCTACTTTGTTGATATGGGTGAGCCCATGGATAGGGCAGTTATCATTTATTGTGACAACATGAGTAGCATACATTTGGTTAGTAACCTAGTATACCATGCTAGAACGAAGCACATTGAAGTGCACTATCACTTTATGAGGGAGAAGGTTCTAGCAAAGTGATGTAGATCTAGTATATGTCAGCACATAGGATCAGGTGGCTGACATCTTCACGAAGGCATTGGGCATAGAGAAGCTCCATAGGTTTAGGAGCTTACTTGGAGTGCAGTGTGTGGAGTTGAGCTCAAGGGGGAGTGTTGAGATATTGAGCTCAATCAGTGCTACGACGGACATTGATGACCTGCCTAGGTGATAGCTTCTGCACTTATGCCACTAGCACGGTTGGTGAGATTATGGTTGATATGTCGCCAGTGGATGACAGGCTATATGACAGCCACTTTGGAGTACTAGAGTTATGGCATAGTTATAGCGCTAGCTCATATAGTCGGGTTCACACTATGGACCGACCATTTTGTATAGTATAACTTTAGTACTCCAAAGTGACTGTGTGATAGCCATTTTGGAGTACTAGAGTTATGGCATAGCTATAGTGCCAGCTCATATAGTCGGGTTCACACTATGGACCGACCATTTTGTATGTTATTGTAGGAGAGTACTTTCCCTTATGTATGGACTCTTATCTTTTAGATATATGTATATATAGAGAAGAGAAGAAGATAGAAAAAAATTCAACCATCCATCTCTCTCTTGTGTCTTGCACTCTTTTATGTGTGTGTGTGTGTGTGGTTTCTTGCAAGGAACTCAAGCTCTCTCTTCTCTCTCTCACCCCCACATTCTCTTTAGCATGCTCCTCCCTTGGTCTACTCATGTTGCACCCTCACACATTGCTTTTCTCAACACCTCCCCTCAATGTGATGAGGGTCTAACACTTAACATATATTGACCTGACCTACACTCCATACTCATATGGTTGGAGTGGTCCGTCTAGGTTGCACTATGAGCTACAATGTTGGCTATGTCGACACTTTACACACCGGGAGAGTGGGGTTACAACCAGGGGTTAGGAGCCATGCTCCACATATCATCTAGAAGAGATGATAGGTGTTGCCTCCATCCTACGAGGCCTCATCACTATCTTCCTTCTTTGACATTACATTGGCTTCTTCGGCTCTCTTTTTATGCCAATAACCCTTCGCTATGTCGCCAATTTTTTCCACAATGATGGCATGTTATTTTTTTGCTTGGTTCTTCTCTCGTCATCTTGAGAAGAGTGCTTTCTCCTCACTCGATGTAGTTTGAATTGTCTTCCCTCGAATCCACTTCTCTTCTTCTATGAGTGTTGCTTCCACTCCTACAATGTTGGATCTAGGAGGTTCTTCAAGGTACCCACCAAGGGCCCATACTCCTCAAGTGTCATGCTTTTTAACAATATGGCTATGGAATCCTCTTCTTCTACTGGTGCCCCAATGCCAACCAATTGTTGTGTTATCCTCTTCATTTTGTTAAGGTGTGCTGAAAGTGATTCACTATCTTTAATATCCAAGCCATAGAATTGTATTTTCAAGCTTATTTTTAATTCTTTTGCTTTGCCAAATAATTTCTCTAGCTCATCCCAATCACCCTTAGATGTATCTTGTGATGCAATGTGATGAATAAATCCATAACCCAATCCTAATGCAATAATAGCTAATCCTTTTTCATCCTAGCTCAACCATTTGTTCCTTTTATCCCCTTCATCCTCCAAACATTTTCCCCTTCCATTTACAATGTCCCATATCCCATCCTTTTAACATAAATTTAATTTTAACTTGCCTTGTGTGAAAGGACTCCCCTTTAAACTTCTTAAGCACAAATGAAGTAGTCATTGAGGGTTTTGAGAAGGTTTGAACACTTGAGTACTACTCAAGGTACTCAAGGTCAGTGTCTAATCACAATTCAAGAGGGATTTGAATGGAGATTTTGTTGGAAACCCACAAGAGTAATGTTTAAACGTTTTGTTGACAATTCTTTTGGGCTTTTGATGTTTATCTTGTGTCATTATGCAATGCAAACCCAAATCTATGCGGGAGGTCTTACCTCTTGCCTTATTCTAGACAAGGGCAGTGTCTAATCCCATTTTTACACTGATGTAATGTGCCCGATACATAATGCATATAGCATTCATTCTTATGCACATTCCCAAATGCAACTCTGGCTGTGAATAATCTTGAATTTGAGTGTGATTTGTAGGCATTAACCAAGGGGGGTTAAATGCAAAATGATGATTACCATAAATTTATCAGCATAATTTTACCAAAAATTACATTAAATCAAGAGTAACCAATTTGTACGGAATGGTTGGAGTATCAAACCATCTCTGAATTGCAATCTGAAGTTATAGGGATTTGTATCAGATACCTAATGGTGATTAGCACTGATTAATCATTGATTAATCAATTTGAACCCTCAATTACACCAAAATATAGTGATTAGCATTGATTAATCACTGATTAGCAAATTAATCCTCTATTTTGTGTGCAAAAAATAGAGTATGCGGGGAGCCCAGATCTGAGGCCTTAGAGTTCAAATGAGCTCAAATCCTTTCAAGGCCATCAATAGCAATTAGTCTAGTAGAGGATTAAGCCAAGAAACAGAAGATTTGACCAAATATTGAATGCTTAATCTCTGTTTTACCAAAGTCACCTGTAGATTTGATGAAGAGCTTGTATCTCACTGTAGACTTGATCAAATCAAATTCTGACTTCACCATCTTGTAGAGCATGCTTGAAAACCCCCGGGGCTAAGAGGAATTATATCAATTTGATTTGGAGTAGACAAGATCTGCAATTTCATCAGAAAAAACTACGCTGGAAAAAAACATGATTTCTCCTAGATGCGCCAGCGGTTTGCGCTTCTGATTTAACTGGCTGGAGCACCATCGAAGTGGCTATCTATGGCTAGAAGGGTTTGGGCTAATTTGATGTGTGCAAGGAGAGGGAGCTCCTCCACTGGCTGGGGGTGCAGAGGTTAGTTGAAAAAGAAGGAAAAATATTAATTAGCTACTAATCCTAATTAGCAAAGTGATTAGCAAGATAATGTGAATCAATATCATTAACAAAGTGATTAGATGATAATTAAGATGTGATTAGTGAGTAATTAACTAATAGCTTAATGTAGCCATGGATAATCAAAAACCAGCAAATTCTCATTAGGCCAATGCCTCAATTTATAGAGTTTACATCCAAGCATCTAATCCCACTGATTTCTCCTTGATTCACTCCACCTCTTTTTGCTTGATTCTCTCCACCTCTCCCAAAATATCTCCACACTTCCTAAATCTTCTCATGCTACCCTTTATTCTCTCCCAGTAGATTCTTCTCACCTTTTCACAGGTTCTTTCACATTTACAGATTCTCTTTTATAGCCTCTCCCGCACACACCCTATTCACTTGTATATTTCAACACATGGTATGGGACACCCATGGTGTTGGTGTGACTACAAGGTGGTCGCATGATATGAAGGACCCATGCTATGGTGAAGGACACATCTATGTCTCCCAAGCTTTGAGGGTGGCTCAATGAAGCAAGCCTATGGTGGGAGGCGAGTTTGCACCTATTGCTTCTCTTGTGTGATCTATGTGTATGCATGTGTGAGTAATTTGGATGCACGATACCCAAGAGCACTCACACACGCATACACATAGATCACTGAAGGGAAGAAATAGGTGGACTTACCTCCCAACTTTAGGCTCACTTACAAGAGCCAGACCACTCACACACACATACACATAGATCACTCACTTACAAGAGCCAGACCACTCACACACACATACACATAGATCACCTGCTGAAGGGAAGCAATAAGTGGTCAACTCACCTCTTAACTATAGGCGCACTTCATTGAGCCACCCTTGAGAGATAGACATGTGCACCAGCATAGCATTAGTTTAGATCATGAGACCATCTTGTAGTCAAAACACCATTGTACGTGTCCCATACCATGCATGGTGTGAATCTACAAAGCTCTGCAACCCTAGACCCATATAACTCATTCAAGCAAGAAACAACACCACTTCTTGCAATTCATCAATTAGGAAGCTAGAATCTATTGTGTGGTGAAGAACCAAGTAAACGCTTGAAATCCTTTAAAGGATTTCACACATGGACTAAAATGACATTTAAAAATTTTCAAATCCTTTACAAGTGGGTGCTTATGTGCATGACATTTAGGAACGGTAGGATGCTCCCCAAGTTTCCAATAATAGTTCCCAATTACAAAATGGCTCAACTCCTACCTTGTCATTTTTGCCAAAATTGGCAATTCGGCCATTTCGTGCATCATCAAGCCTTAAAATAGTGAGATTCACACTAAAGCTATTACATATTTATCATGGGTTTCACACACTTCCCGTGCACTAACATATTATTTCAACTTGAGTGCAAAGTTGGCTTCTACATTGTGGCCAATTCCACCCTTTTCATTCTTATCCATCTCATGTTCCCAAATGGTCCCATTCTCCTGAAGCTATAAGGGATTTTTGCAAAAGTCAGAAACAAGTACTTATTTTGTTGATTTTTCTTCCATGGGTGCGCACATGCACGTGTGTGTGTGTGTGTGTGAGAGAGAGAGAGAGAGAGAGAGAGAGAGAGAGAGAGAGAGAGAGAGAGAGAGAGAGAGAGAGAGAGATATTAGAATCCCAACTCAATGTGGCACATGAGATGAGTTGGGTTTTGAACCCCACCGTTTTTTGCCAAGGATGTGCATGAGAGAGTCTTCAAGAATGTGGTAAAAAAGGGGTGAAGGTGGGCCAACTTGATGTGGCATATCAAGTTGGTGGAACCCCCTTTTTTAAACCAAGGATGCACATGAGAGAGACTTTAAGAGTGATAAAAAAGGGGTGAAGGTGAGCCAACTCATTAAGTTGGTGGTTGAACCCCCTTTTTTCTAGGAAAAACTTGTAAATTATATACAATGGACCTTAATGATTCTCATTTTTACATTTAAAAATTTATTTGTCAATTTCAAAAAAGTTACAAATTTATATGTATTTATTTTATTATTATAGCTTACATCAAAATCATAAGCTGACAACCATATCCTACTTAGCATAGTACATACCGATGTGAATATTGCCCACGATGGAGCCCAACTCATAAGCCTAGAGGTCTTGTCATTACCCAAGTGATTAAGAGAGTGTTGAAGAAGCAAGCCCCTCCAAAGTGAACAATCTTGGAAAGAGTATCTTTGGTCTTTCATCACTTCTTCTCAGCTGAATGGTGGGTTGGGTTGCATTGACATTTATGGTCATATGATTGCTAGAAGAGCTACTTTTATGATCATATGATTGCTAGAAGAGCTACTTTTATGCACAAAATGTTTGATAATATTTGGTGTAGATGCCTGTGGGACATTACCCAAGGTTCTAAAATTTATTTTCATGGGATTTGGGACCTTGACATATGGGATAAGATTTTTCTAATGCACCTTTATTTTCATGGGATTTCTTCTCCATGCAAGGTCCCTTATCCCTAATCCAATTTACTAATTCAATCTTGGAAGCTTTGTTGTGTTCAACTCAAATGGAATAGAAGAACGAGGTACACAGGGAACTCCTTGGCCATGGACAACATCAAAACTTTTGGAGTTTCAAGTTCCGCCTCTTGAGAGCCAAGACCCTTTTCAAGAAAGGGGTGAGATAAAATCAGGATACCAAGGACAACAATGGAGACTTCCTCCCCTTTTCCCAAGCCAAAAGAAGATTCTGATTACCTCCCAACTATAGGGAAGCATGGCATACACTTTATTACTACATTTATAACTTGGAGATAGGATCTAGTGTATAGGTTCATGATTAGTACATGGATTAGATGATCACCTCTTACAAAGGGGATTGGTGGAAGGCTCCCACCAAAGCTTTCCATTCTATTATACACACTAATGAGGATATATATAGTCATTGTAACATTGTCTGGGGGCTGCAAAACCTTGAATTTGGTGGAAGAAGACTTTTCAGAATTTGTGGTTTGTACCTATATGCTTGAGGCATAAGGTTTTCATGTGGAGGATGACTATTGGATCTCTTCTTCTTGGTCAAAGGCTCAGTGCTGCTAGGCACATGACAATAGATCTTTATCTTGGGTGTGGATTCAAGCAAGAACACACTAAGCATTGCTTTTGGGTGTGCGCTAGGATTGCTAAATTCTAGAAGGAGATAAATGACAGGGTCTACAAAGCCTTTGGGTACAAGCTCAAGAAAACACAATGGACTTTTGGTCAATGGAATTTTGCTTCTACATAGGTTGAATGCATTATGCATTTTCTCAGAATTTGGTTTTTCTATCTCATATGGATTATTAGGAATAATAGAGCCTTTGAAGGTTTTTGTATTGATCATTTGTCTTAGACATGAAATCCTATAGGATATCTTAGCTTGCCCTTAGAAATTGATTTGTAAGAAACTTCTTCTTAGAGCATTTAACATGCTCCAAAATGATGTAAAAGTGTTGATGTGATATTACAATCATACTTCATCTCCAAAATAAAATCATGAGCTATAAGCTTTGTATATTTCTTTAAACATGAAAATTACCACCTTTTTAGGTAAAAAATTGAGAGAGAGAGAGAGAGAGAGAGAGAGAGAGAGAGAGAGAGAGAGAGAGAGAGATCCATGAAGGTCCAAAATGACATACTAGACCTGATACACACATAAGTGAAAGACCATGTAGGTCTTGAGCTAAATCCATGGTCTAGAAAAGAAAACATACATGAACAAAAACATCCTACTAATCAACTAGTAAATCTTCAATGGCAAGCATCAAGTACAATCACCTTCCCTAAAAATCGTATAATATTACTATTTCTAAATATTTTGGCTTGGGTTGAGGTTGAGGTTGAGGTTGAGGTTGAGGTTGAGGTTGAGAGAGAGAGAGAGAGAGAGAGAGATGCCTTTTATAGAAAATAATAACACAACAACCAATGGCATCTTGAAAGTGATATAATCTATATTATAAGTAGAAAAGGATCAACAGAATTGATAAACATTTATCACTAAGATATAACACCATCATAGTTGCAAATGCATTAAATGTAATTGTTGCAAACTTAGAGTGTATAGAGTAAAAAAATGTAAAACCTTCTAACAAAATTATATAAGAAGGTATCCTAGTTGATTTGCTACCAAGGTGGATTGCTTAGCATGGGTTTATTTCTTAGGTGGCACACAAATAACACCACTCTTCCAAAATTTTTGACTTCATCAATGAGGAAGCTAAAATTCTTTGCGTGATGACAACAATTGGAGTTCTTCAAGCACAAGGCACAAAATAACATTTCCAAACCAAAGACATGTGGCTCTTGACAGATGCCGCTGGGCTCAATACCTGTTTGGTAGATGGGCACTACCACCCACAGGCTACAACACTTGGTACATGAAGTGTGGAGCCATACATTTCTTGCCCGTTTAACTTGATGAAGGAAAGAGTCGAGGCATTCCTCAATTGACAGAAAGAGTCGAGGCATTCCTCAATTGAGAACCAAGGGGTGTCCTACAATTCCCAATTGTCATGTGCACATGCCTTTTGAGTTTGAATCTACCTCCACAATAAAAATAAATAAAAGAAAGAAGGTAAAAAAAGCTATCACACTTAGCATGGGTTTCACACACTTCCTATGCAACAAGATATATCCATAATAAAAAAAATAAGATTCGGGAAGAAATGCTTTAAAGTTTAGGGTAAGGTCGGCCGGCTTCTTTTCCATCTCATTGCTCCTAAATTGTTCCATTCTCCGGAAGCTCTGCGGGACTCCTGCGGAAACGAGTAGCTGCTTTTCTGATCTTTCTTCGTGCACTTTTACACTCGATCAAGGTTAGATCATCAAGATTGTTATTTTTATTTCGAATGTTTTTCAATCGCCATTGCTGACAGCCATGGCATTTCTTAGGGATTTTGTCAGAAATCCAGTGGTGCCTTTTAGGGATCGAGGGTTTCTGAGAGAAATCCTGTGCTTTTTTCAGGCGTTGAGGGTTTTTCTCGTTCTTTCCTGTCTGATCTGTGTAGCATTTTATTTTCTCTGACTTTTTCATTTCTCTTATCATTTCTGCTCTTATATCTTTTCAATTTTCTTTGCTCTGTCCCTACCTTGTTCACCTTTAGCAGGTCCTTCAAGATGGAGGTTCTGGATGCTGACATTGCCAGGGCGCAGGAGGAGCGGCGCAAAATGCAAGAAGAGCTTGCAGCGCTCACCTCTGTCAGTTTTGACAAGGACCTGTATGGAGCGGGGAACAGATACGAAGGCTATGAGAGCTCTATCCCTGTGAATGAAGAAGAGGATGAACAGGACCCCACCGAAAGAGAGGTTGCGAGGAAGCTTGCCTCCTACACGGCCCCGAAGTCTGTTCTCTCTGACTTACCTAGGGGCAGTGAAGCTGCTGAGGATGATTTTGGTTTCAAGAAGCCTCAGAGGATCATTGATAGGGAGGATGATTACAGAAAGAGGAGATTAAATCGCATCATATCACCTGACAGGAATGATGCATTTGCAATGGGAGAGAAGACACCAGATGCCTCTGTTCGCACTTATGCAGATGTCATGAGAGAGGAGGCATTGAAGCGAGAGAAGGAGGAGACGCTTCGTTTGATAGCTAAAAAGCAGCAGGAAGAGGCTGATAGGAAAGCTCAAGAGGATTCTACTGCCCCCACAAAGGCACAAGGACTGGTTACATCAGTTGAAACCGCTTCTGCTGGGCAGAAGCGGCGCAATAGGTGGGATCAGTCGACTGAACAAGATGATGCTAAGAAGGCAAGGAGTACTTCTGAATGGGATGCGCCTGATGCCACTCCTGGGCCTACTAAGTGGGATGCCACACCTACACCTGGTAGGGCGGGTATAGAATCTACACCCGCTGCTTCGAGGAGGAATCGCTGGGATGAAACGCCTACTCCAGGTCGTCTGGTCGACTCTGATGCAACTCCCACAGGTGGAATTACTCCCGGTGCAACTCCTGCAGGCATGAATTGGGATGCAACTCCAAAGGTCACAGGGCTTGCAACACCAACCCCCAAGAAGCAACGGTCTCGTTGGGATGAAACTCCAGTCACTATGGGGAGTGCCACACCTATGATGGGTGCAACGCCATCTGCTTTTACACCCGGTGTCACGCCCATAGGAGGTGTCGAGCTTGCCACTCCCACACCCACCACAATTCAACTCCGTGGGGCTATTACTCCTGAGCAATACAATCTCCTGAGGTGGGAAAGGGATATTGAAGAGAGGAATCGACCTTTGTCTGATGAGGAGCTTGATGCCATGTTTCCGCAGGAAGGATACAAGAAACTGGACCCTCCTGCATCTTATGTACCAATCCGTACCCCAGCCCGAAAGCTTCTAGCAACCCCAACTCCGCTAATGGGTACCCCACTCTATTCAATCCCAGAAGAAAACAGAGGTCAGCAGTTTGATGTCCCTAAAGAACCACCAGGAGGTTTGCCTTTCATGAAGCCTGAGGATTATCAACACTTTGGTGCTCTTCTCAATGAGGACGACGAAGAAAAGCTGTCTCCAGAAGAGAGCAAGGAAAGGAAGATTATGAAGCTCCTCTTAAAGGTCAAAAATGGTACCCCTCCTCAAAGGAAGACTGCCTTGAGACAGTTGACTGATAAAGCTAGAGAATTTGGTGCTGGTCCTCTTTTTAACCAAATTCTTCCATTGCTCATGTCTCCAACTCTTGAAGATCAGGAAAGGCATCTTCTTGTTAAGGTCATAGACAGGGTATTGTACAAGCTGGATGAACTGGTAAGGCCATTTGTTCATAAGATTCTTGTGGTAATCGAGCCTCTTTTGATTGATGAAGACTATTATGCTCGTGTGGAAGGGCGGGAAATTATATCTAATCTGAGCAAGGCAGCTGGGCTGGCGACAATGATTGCTGCAATGAGACCTGACATTGATAACATAGATGAGTATGTACGTAACACTACTGCAAGGGCATTTAGTGTTGTTGCTTCAGCTCTGGGCATTCCAGCACTGCTCCCTTTTCTTAAGGCTGTATGCCAAAGCAAAAAGTCATGGCAAGCTAGACACACTGGTATCAAGATCGTGCAGCAGATTGCCATTCTGATGGGTTGTGCTGTTCTTCCACATCTGAAATCTTTAGTGGAGATTATTGAGCATGGTTTGAATGATGAAAACCAGAAGGTGAGGACCATTACTGCACTTTCACTGGCTGCGCTGGCAGAAGCTGCTGCTCCGTATGGTATAGAGAGTTTTGACTCGGTTCTGAAGCCACTTTGGAAAGGTATCAGGTCACATAGAGGGAAGGTTCTCGCTGCATTTCTTAAAGCTATTGGTTTCATTATACCCCTTATGGATGCAATGTATGCCAGTTATTACACAAAGGAAGTGATGGTGATTTTGATCAGGGAGTTCCAGTCTCCTGATGAAGAAATGAAGAAGATAGTGCTGAAAGTGGTTAAGCAGTGTGTGAGTACAGAGGGAGTTGAAGCTGACTACATCAGAACAGAGATTCTTCCTGAGTTTTTCCGCAATTTCTGGGTTAGAAGAATGGCCTTAGATCGCCGAAACTACAGGCAACTTGTAGATACCACAGTGGAGATTGCCAACAAGGTTGGTGTGGCTGATATTATTGGAAGAGTTGTCGAGGATCTCAAGGACGAAGGTGAACCTTATCGAAGAATGGTTATGGAGACCATAGAGAAAGTGGTTACAAATCTTGGGGCCTCAGACATAGATGCCCGCCTGGAAGAGCTACTTATTGATGGTATCTTGTATGCTTTCCAGGAGCAAACAAGTGATGATGCCAATGTGATGCTTAATGGTTTTGGTGCAGTTGTGAATGCTTTAGGTCAGCGTGTCAAGCCCTATTTGCCTCAGATATGTGGAACCATCAAGTGGCGGCTGAATAATAAGAGTGCAAAAGTCAGGCAGCAAGCAGCTGATCTTATCTCCCGAATTGCAGTTGTCATGAAGCAATGCTCTGAGGAGCAGCTCATGGGTCACCTTGGTGTAGTTTTGTACGAGTATTTAGGAGAGGAGTATCCAGAAGTTCTTGGCTCCATTTTGGGTGCATTGAAGGCCATTGTGAATGTGATTGGAATGACAAAAATGACTCCTCCTATTAAGGATTTACTCCCTCGCCTGACACCAATCTTGAAGAACAGACATGAGAAGGTTCAAGAGAATTGCATAGATCTGGTGGGGCGTATTGCTGATAGAGGAGCAGAGTTTGTGCCAGCCAGGGAGTGGATGAGAATATGCTTTGAGCTTCTTGAAATGCTTAAAGCACATAAGAAAGGGATTAGAAGAGCTACTGTCAACACATTTGGGTACATTGCAAAGGCTATTGGCCCTCAAGATGTCTTAGCCACTTTGCTGAACAACCTTAAAGTGCAGGAGAGGCAGAATCGGGTTTGTACCACTGTGGCTATTGCAATCGTTGCTGAAACTTGCTCTCCATTCACAGTCTTACCAGCACTCATGAATGAGTACAGGGTTCCCGAGTTGAATGTGCAAAATGGAGTGTTGAAGTCTCTCTCCTTTCTCTTTGAGTATATTGGGGAGATGGGGAAGGATTATATCTATGCCGTTACGCCTCTCTTGGAAGATGCTCTTATGGATCGAGATCTAGTACATCGTCAGACTGCAGCATCAGCAGTGAAGCACATGGCATTAGGTGTAGCCGGGCTTGGCTGTGAGGATGCACTGGTACATCTTCTCAATTATGTATGGCCCAATATTTTCGAGACTTCTCCGCATGTGATCAATGCTGTGACTGAAGCTATTGAGGGGATGCGAGTAGCTCTGGGGCCTGCAGTTGTGCTGAATTATTGTCTGCAAGGTCTTTTCCACCCTGCCAGAAAGGTTCGTGAGGTCTACTGGAAAATCTACAACTCCCTGTACATAGGTGCACAGGACACTCTAGTAGCAGCCTATCCAGTGCTGGAGGATGAGGGCAACAATACATACAGTAGGCCTGAACTTACAATATTTGTGTAAATTACATAGGGTAACATGCCTGTCAAAAATCAAGCTTGGAAGTTGTAGTCTGCAGGCCCCAGCGCCATCAGGATGGTAAGTGGGCAGTGGTGCCCTGGAGTCTGGATGGTTATCTATTATGAGGGTATCATGACTAATGTGTATGTCCAGCAAGACCTAGGTATCTCAAGGGGTTGTACATGCATTTCTGACTGTTCAGTTTGGTTCTCTTTGTTTATGTCTATAAGTTTGTAATGGCATGTGAAGATGATCTCCTATGCCTTTTGTTCAGTAAGGTTTTTGTTGTTGTGGTTGTACTCGGCTTAAAATCAATGGGCACTAATGCTATAGCTTTCAGTAAATTTTTCTTGCTTTTTATCACCATTTTAGTGCCACTTCACTGCAACGGCGTGTTCTTGTCAAGCAGAGCAGTTTAGCAAGGGAGATAGTGTCTGTCTATGAATAATGGACACCTTGGGGCATCATAGTAATGTTTGTATGCAATATACGCATCATGTAGAGCAATACATCTACAGTTCCAGTAATACTTTGTTGTGTGATTGCTTCTCACTACACATTTGCATGCGAGCATCCTTCAAATTTTGAACTAGGGCTTTACTATAGAAGATGGAAGTGGTTGGCATTCTCCTGTCATAAATTATTCTCTAAGCACTTTTGGCTTCAGTGGTGCACCAGCATCACCTCCTTTGTTTTGTTTTCGTTGGTCTGAAATACCAAGCTTGCAGCCAGGAGACATTCTGGAGGTCTTCTTGTTACCGAGCATAAGGTCTCAGCTGACAATGGGGTTTCATTATTATCACTGGGAGGTGGTAATTTAAGCTGTTTGGAGGCTTCTTAGGCTGTGGGAACATGAAGAGCTTCCCAAGTTGCATTTATGCCCCTACTGATGGCACATAAGTGAAAAGGCATTTCCTGGCTATGGGATGGGATAAATAAATACTAAAGGGCCAATTTATGAGTGTAGGAAGGAGGGCCAAGTGAGAACAAAGCATGGGTGGTTCTTGTACAATGTACCACCTTGAAGACACACACTGGCCTAAGAGAGGGGCGGGAAACAGACAGTGATGCCCACAGTGTGCAAGGGTGGGCACCTGGCTGGAAGCAGCCCTGTTGTAGCTTCTTCTGGAAGGCAATCAACCAAGGAAAGGCCACCTAATTGCAGGCAGACCAGGTCCGGTGTTATGAACACAGTTGATGCAAAATATACGAGTATGTGGCTTCTTGTCTCTCCATTCACCGAGCAGCAACCCAAAGAAGAGTTTCAGCTCAGTCTCCTAGAAGAGTCATACTTAGTTAAAAGATTGGCAACAATGTTACAATTTTACTTCTACTCGTGCTAGTTTTTATGCTCACACTAATTCCCACTAGGCTAGGCTAACTTGAAAAAGGGAGTCTCTATTCATGAAAGATAGGATTATCAAATGGATTAATAAAATTACCTCATATAATTTTCTTAAAATTAGGAGCATGCGTATCTAATGTAGGCCCCTATTCACTCTCCTATTCGGAAAAAATCACAGCTCCACAGAGACAAGGCCGATCAAAATTCTGTCACCACAGATATTTTTTAAATATACCAAAGAAAATTCCTATGGAGTTAGAATTTTCATACTTGGTGTCACACCCACAAACTCTCTAGCAGCCCCATCGTGAGCAAACATTAAATATCAGAATCCCGCAACCTACGTAGTATTACATGCAAATTCAATCTGGGTCAATAAGATCCCCAAGCAAAAAAAGAACAGAACCGTCAATGTATGCAAAAACCACAGTGAGCAATACTGACAAGCCCTAATTTTGCTTCAATTTACTGCAATTAGGGTGTTGAAAGCATCGTCACCCCCTCCCCGCACCGTCAAGGAGAGAAATGGGAGCTTCATGGCTTCGTCCAATTCGGAGTCATGGTCATTGTCGAAATCAGTGCCTATGTCGTCATCAGCACTTCCATCCGAATCAACATGACTTCCGTCACCATCTGAGTCATCAACATCTTCATCGGGTCCGAGTCATCATCCATGTTATAATCACCATCTAAATCGGAACCGCTATCATCACCGGATGTGTGATCATCATCATCATCATCATTTGCATCGCTATCTCCGTCAGAGTTAGCACCATCAGCATCTGAATTATCATCATTTTCAACATCTTGTTCTTCAACTTTTGATTCAGTGCCATCGTCTTCGTAATCTGATTCTGCAGCGTGGCCTTCATCACCAGCGCCTACTTCTGCTTGAACGTTTTCATCACCAGCTGCAGCGCTATCTGCATCTTGTCCTTCTTTTGGTTCAACGATTTCATCAGCGTCTGTGCCTACTTTGCCTTCAGCAACGCCTGCTCCTGCTTTGTGTGCTTCGTTGGCTACAGGATTTGCGGCTTGATTTGTTGCAAGGTGATTCGCCTCTGCACTGCCCGGGGAATCATCTTCATATGCTAGCTAATCATAAATAGAGGTGGGTTAGGTGGGGTGGAACGTCGGCCAAGGAATGGGGCGAAGCTCTGCTCTGGTCTGCTCCCGTCGCCGTCAACAAGGGGATTATGAAAGCTCCAACAACGTCCAAGACTACCTCCGCAAAATATATTATGTTTATTCATTATGATTTTGATACTCGTCTTATGCACACGAGTCACACACTGTAAACTGGAAAGTACCGTAACCCTGTCGTAAACTGCCACGACGGCAAATATTCCATGCCCACAACCACAGGGCCCGCTCATGTGATGTGCTACCATCCTGATCACGCGTTTGTACACGCATAACCCATAAGAACTTGGCGGCGGAAGGTACATCAAATCTCTCCCATCATACTACCTCTGTAAGGTTCCTCCCTTTAAAAATGGGAGAAACACTTAAGATAGTCCGCTAAGTCTTATCTTGGGAAAAATTTCCTATTCATCGACACCTTGACCCTGTAGAGATTCAAGGATACGATTCATAGGTATGACCTAGCTCTATCCCGCAGGGGGAGCGTGATTTTCTAAACATCAAATCACCCATAGGGCAATTGATCAAAATTGGGCAACTACTAGACTTGATTTCTAGAGACAACGCTTTTTTCCTCATCTTATGCAAGGCACAGCCGCTGGCCTAGTCTTCTTGAATAGAGTTGCCCAAGAACCTAACTATCTAACGTAGGGCTTTCACTTAATCTATTGGAAAGCTACCCGACTAATCGGGTCCACCCATCCGTAGGATGGTGCCGTCAGGGCATTCCATCCTCCCACTTTCCACCCTACTCACGCATCAATTTGTTTTCTAATTAATACTACCACACTGTTTGACATAAATAAGCATATTCCTTAATTAGGGCCCTTCTTCACAAGGTTCGTTATAACAGCCTTCTCACACAATACAATCATACCAAAGACAAGATGCAATTATATAAAAAGTTTATACATGAATCCATTTCCATACAAGCCAATCCGGCTCTCTTATTCTTATTCTGCCGATGATCTAGAATTCGGCCTTCCAGCCTCTACATGCTGGGCAAAACCCTACGGGACCATACACCTCAACGTCGGCCGCTGGCGAGGACTCAAGCCGGCCTGTCGCCCTCTCAGGCTCCATCGCTCGATCCTCCCGCCCCTCAGAGGGATGTCTGCACACTAGGGTGGGCTTATTTACCGCACTAGCCTGGGCCCTCAGAACTAGGCAGCCTCATAATCTCTCGCCTCAATCAGCGATCCTTATTCTTCCAAAGGTATGAGGGATACCTTGGACCATTACCGGGCTTTGCTAACGACGCCGCCCGGCTACACAAGCACGGAACGGAGTTAGCGTTGAAGCCAAAAAAAATCTTGAATTCCAAAGATAACAACTTCAATGCAATTTTCTAAGTATAGCATTCACAATTCATGAAGATAGCAATTTCAACGCAATTTATCGAAAACAACATCACATAATTCATAATTTCATATAATTTTTATGTCGTCATTTCAAGAGGAAAAGACACCATTCATTAATACTAATTTAAGAAAAAATCTCTTCTTTTGAAAATTAACCAAGCTAACCTGGCCACCGTTTCCTTGAGGGGCTTGAAAAGGGCGGACTGGAGCCGCGTTGGGCGCATCTTCCCCCATCTCATTGTTGCGTGCGCCTCTTGAGGTAATATTTTGCCGTCTCCGGGATGAGGCCATCTTAGGCGTCGCCTTGTAGAGCTCGCTGTTGCGATCGAAACGCTTCAGTCGGATCTGAATTCCGAGCTCGTTTGCTCACCGTACGAGCAAAACAATATGGCGCACGAACCCTCGCTTGAGCCAAAAATCCCTTGCTAAAGTCTACGCAAAGGGGGGGGGGGAATTGTGAGATGTCCTTAAGGCCAAAGGCAAAAGCGTGGAGAGGGCTGGGAGGGGTGGCTGCAAGCCTCTCTGTAAGTCTATTCACACCGCGGGGGGGGGGGGGGGGGGGGGGAGAAGAGTTAAGGACAGCAAGAGGAGGATGGAGGAAAATTGGCTTATCTGAAAAGAGCCAAATGAGGGGGTGTGAGAGGGTTGGCTGTACTTGCAGCAAGTACGCTATGGCGGTACGGACGGCGGTACAACAGGGCATACGCTACGCAGAAGTGCGTGCCGACTGAGGAGCACCCCGGGGGTTTATATAGCTGAGGGGTGAGGGTGCGGGCGCTGCGCAAAGCAGGGACGAAAGGACGGTGTACCTTCAAAGGCTATGGATCAGTGGCCTGCATGGGTCTACCGGAAAGGT
Organism: Cibotium barometz; assembly: GCF_041138505.1. Taxonomy (NCBI): domain Eukaryota; kingdom Viridiplantae; phylum Streptophyta; class Polypodiopsida; order Cyatheales; family Cibotiaceae; genus Cibotium; species Cibotium barometz. The sequence continues at coordinate 15,558,451 of NC_141047.1, read as the reverse complement.
ACGGTGTCGGTTGTCTGGGAAAGGAGTGGTACGCATGTACCTTATCCGGTCTGGGTGTCCGCCCAAGGGTACGCGTGGACCAAACAGTGGGCGGCCGTCCTTTGGTTCTTGGGCGGCCATTGTACGGGTGGCCTAGTAAGTGTGTACGGACCAATTTTTGGGGCGGGGTACCCAAATTTAGGGCGCTCGCCTCGATTTGCGTGCCGGACCGCCCCGGGGGGCGAAAATTTTTTTTTTTGTCCGGGAGGTTCTCCTGGTCGCAGGGGTTCAGACCGTTCATCAATCGGACATGCGGTCGTGCATTTATTAAGGTTTAAAGGTCGCCGTTTTATAACTAAAATGATTGAAATTAGCGTATAGGCTTGATCCGGTGTCCGTTTTGGATGCTGTAAAATCCTATATTAGGGTAAAATCGCACGCAGATTCCAAATTTGGGCTCAGAATTTGAAGATTCTAAGTGGAAATGACTCAAATAATAAAATTATTGATATTTATACCATAAAAACTCATAATTACATGGACATTTCTTTATTAGTGAAGATGGGTACGTTACATCCTTCCCCCCTTAAAGAAATCGAGATGTCCTCATCTCGTCATGAATTGGGGATAATCCTTTAAGAGTGTAGCTTCATCTTCCCAAGTTGCATCCTCTTCACGGTAATCTTTCCACTGAACTAGATGTTCTACAAGAGTTCTATTTCGGAGTTGCCGTTCCCTAGAATCTATGATGCTATTGGGCTATAATTCAAGGACTCCTTGAGTAGGGATTACAACTTGTTCATCATCAAGAATATGATCGAGACTGGGGACATATGGCTTTAACAAACTTACATGAAATACATTATGGACTTTGATATGGGCTGGAAGTTGGAGTTTATAGGCACTTTTACCTAGACACTTGATAACTGTATAAGGACCACAATACCTAGGGCTGAGCTTCTTATATTTCCCAAGTGATAGAGAACTTCGTTTGGGGTGCACTCGTAGAAGAACTTTGTCTCCTTCCTTGAAGATCCTTTCAGACCTCTTGTTGTCAGCATAATGCTTTTGTCGATCTTGGGCAGCTTTAATATTCCTTTGGATAGCTTTGGTTTGTTCCTCCATCTCTTCGAGCATTTTCCTGGATGCCTCAACTCTTATGGTCGGATCAGAGAAATTTAGAGGAGACAAGCATTCTTGCCCATAGAGTGCTTTGAATGGTGACATTCCTATGCTTTGATGATAAGACGCATTGTAGGCGAATTCCACCAGAGGAAGGTATTGAATCCACCTTCTGGGTTCCCGTCCACAGTATGCTCTGAGAATGTCTTCAATTACTTGATTGACTCTTTCAGTCTGGCCATCGGTCTCTGGATGATAAGCTGTGCTAAAGCAAAGTTGAGTCCCCAGAGCTTGAAATAAAGACTGCCAGAATTTTGAGGTGAAGTCAGAATCCCGATCACTTACTATCCTTTTTGGGAGACCATGAAGTTTGAAGACTTCCTTGATGAATATACGAGCAACATCAGAAGCTTTGAAGGTCTTCTTTGCTGGTATAAGGTGAGCTACTTTGGTAAGTAAGTCCACTACTACTAGAATGGAGTCATATCCTCCTTGAACAGTGGGGAGACTTGTGACAAAATCCATACTAACGCACTCCCACTTCATTTGGGGAATATCTAAGGGTTGAAGCTTTCCAGGCATCTTGACCCTTTCAGCCTTGATCCTTTGGCATGAGAGACATTGTTTCAAGTACCGAAGCACATCATTTTTCAAGCCTGCCCAATGAAAGCTCCTTCTTACTGCATTTAATGTTTTTGCATAACCTGGGTGTCCTGCAGCAGGGCTATCATGAGCTTCATGGAGGATTAGTTTCTTTAAAGCAGGATCCTTAGGGATACATAGCCTGTGATTGAAGTAGAGGCTTCCTTCATGAGTGGAGTATCCCTTGATTAGATTCTTCTCTTTCTCTGAGTGTCCCCCTTCTTCTACTAACTTTATCATCCTTTGATAATCTGGGTCATGAGATGAGACTTCTTCCACCTTGACTAGTATGGGATTATTTGGCATTGAAACTGCATTCAAGAAAGATTTGCGGCTAAGTGCATCTGCTACCACATTATCTTTCCCAGGACGAAATTTGATGTCGAAATCATATTCTTGTAGAATTTCAATCCATCTCCTTTGCCGCATGTTGAGGTTAGGCTGGGTGAAGATCCACTTTAGACTTTTGTGGTCAGTTACAAGCTGGAATTTGCCTCCCAAGAGATAATGTCTCCATAATTTGAGGCAATGAACAACTGCTAAGAGTTCCAAATCATGGGTGGCATAGTTTGCTTCATATTGCTTCAGCTTGCGGGAAGTATAAGCGACTGGTCTTCCTTCTTGGCCTAAGACACCACCAAGTGCTAGACTACTAGCATCGGTAACCACTTCAAATTCTTTGGAGAAATCAGGAAGCTTTAAGACTGGGGCAGAAGTAATAATGACTTTCAACTGATCAAAGCTGTTTTGATGGATTGGCAGCCACACTATTTTGCAATCCTTCTTAAGAAGATCTGTCAAGGGTGCAGCTACCAAGGCATAATCTTTGATAAAAATCCTATACCAACCCGTGATTCCCAAGAACCCACGAACTTCACGAACTGATTTAGGGGGTGGCCATTCTAGAATATCCTTGACCTTGGCAGGGTCTACTGAGATGCCATCTTTGGAGACGATGAATCCAAGATATTCAATTTGATGAGTAAAGAAGGTACATTTGCTCTTCTTGGCATAGAGTTTGTGTCTGCGTAGCAATTGCAGAACTCTACGCACATGCTCCTCATGCTCTTCCATTGATTTGGAGTAGATTAAGATGTCATCAAAGAAAACAAGCACAAATTCGTCCAGGTAAGGACGGAATATATCTTGCATTAGGCGGTTGAAGGTTGCAGGAGCATTGGTTAACCCGAATGACATTACAGTAAACTCATAGTGGCCATAACGGGTATTGAAGGCTGTTTTGGGTATATCTGCTTCCTTGACTTTGATCTGATAGTAACCAGACCTCAAATCTATTTTTGAGAAGACTTTTGGCCCCATGAAGCCTGTCAAGAAGTTCATCGATGCGAGGGATAGGATACTTATTCTTGACAGTGACTTGATTGAGCCCTCGATAATCTATGCAGAGGCGGAGAGTCCCGTCCTTCTTCTTTTGGAAAAGAACAGGTGCTCCCCACGGAGAGCTACTGGGGCGTACAAATCCTTGTTCAATGAGTTGGGAAAGTTGCTCCTTAAGTTCAATGGCTTCAGGAAGGGACATTTTATAGGGAGTTTTTGAGACGGGTTGAGCTCCAGGGATCACCTCGATTTCATGGTCGACTTCTCGAGGAGGCGGTAACCCTGTAAGCTCGTCAGGGAAGATGTCAGAGAATTCTTGGAGCCAAGAGGGTTCTGTCTCCATACTAGGTTCAAAGACTTTGTTGAGTTTGACTAAGAAAACTTGCTGACCCTTACGTGTTCCCTTGAGAAGATGTTTTGCCTTGACTACCCTAGACTTAGGTTTTCCTGTGATTCCCTGAACAGATATTACTTGGCCATGCTCATTTTCAAAAGTGATACTCCCCTGGTTACAATGAATGCTAGCTTTGTTTGCAATTAACCAATCCATCCCAAGGATTCCATCATAAATTCCTAGTGGCAAGACTCTAAAGTGGCCATGAGTTTGCTCATTACCCAGCTCAAATCAAGGTTTCCTATAGAGTGGCGAGATATTACTTCTTTCCCACTGGCTAACTCTACAATCATTTTTCTAGCTGATTTTTGACTCAAGTTTAATTTTTGCAAGCACCTAGGAGAAAGGAATGAATGGGTACTGCCACAATCAATCAAAAGCTGAAATGTCTTACCGTGATGAGTGGCGGGGGCTTGGATTACACCAAATTGTTTATTTGGACCTTGGTGTTCTACTGCCGCATGGACGGTGGCGCGCTCTTCTTCAGCCTCTTCCAAGGTTGGTTCTTCACTTATAACACAGGCAGTTCTAGCAACTGTTCCTCCGCGGCCTCTGCCACGACCACTGCCTCTTGCACCTTGGTGGGTAGGGGTTCCACGGCCTTGATTTCCTCTGTTACCTTGGGGGAATGATGTTGCCATCTTGGGACAGTTGGCTCTAAAGTGTCCCGGCTCATTGCACTCAAAACACAGAGGGCCTTCTCTAGAAGAAGCAGCATACGAGCGGGGGGCAAAAGAGTTGCCTTGTCGCCCTCTGTTGTAGTAGGGAAAATTCTGTTGAGGTTTCTTGTAGGGTTGATCTCTAAGGTTTGCCTCAGGGTAAGATCTCTTTTGATTCTTCGGTTTGTTAGCCTTCATTTCTTTCACAAGGGGCTTAGCTCGTATGAGAGCGTCCTGTAAAGTGGTTGGCCTCATTGCTTCAAGGCGGGAATCTAGGGGTTCATTTAGCCCTTGGCAGAAACGAGCCACTTGCTCGGAGTAGTCATAGCTGGGGCATACTTCCGAAGGGTAATAAATTTGGAATAATAGTCCTCAAGAGTTAAGGTGCACTGTCTAAGACTAAAGAACTCATTCATCTTTATGGATTCATGGGATGGAGGAAGATATCTTTCCTTCACTGCCTGCTTGATGTCTTCCCACGTTTGAGAATGCTCGGTGACTTCCTTGTCACGGCACCACTGTTTCCACCAGAGTTTAGCATCTCCAGTGAGGCGAAACCGTGCGAGCATAGACTGATTTGCTACTCCAGTACCGGCAGCAGAGAAATAATCGTCCATCGCCTCAATCCAGACTTCAGCATCCTTCTCAACCTTTGAACCTTCTCCTTTAAAGGAGGGAGGTTGCATTTGCTTGAGCAGGAGCTTCTTCTCCTGGGTATCGGTGTAAAGCGCATTGGGAAGTGGAGAGTGGTCGTCCTGGCCATCATCGTAAAAATAATTTTTAAGATTACAAGATTCATATTTGCACAACGCTTAATTTTTGGAGAGTAAAACATTGAAATTATTTTATTTCTAAATATTTACAAGGACAAGTTTTATTACAAAGATCTGAGACTAATATAATTAGTCTTATTTGACATCAAGGGAAATTCCTAGGCTTCACTGTGACATAAGGGTAGAGCGGTCCACATATGTGAAATATGGGGGTTCCGCTGTAGTTTCTAAAACTCTAAAAACTGATGGTAAGGGTGGTAAACTTTGGATTGGGGTAGGTCCCAACACTACTACTCTATCAGCAGGTAAGACCTGCATCACTTTGTCATACACCCAACGATCCTGAGGTATGCGAACCCCATCTATAGTCACCGAGGTGTCGTCCCTGGGGGTACCGACGAACCAAAATAAGCGAACCATCTTCAGCTTCTCAATCCAACAAATCCGCTTAAGGTCGGTGGTGAGGTTCCCAGTCTGATCTGCTCGGATGAAGAAGTATCTCGGCCCACGACTCCAGAAATCTCTGCCCCATCCTCTCTGAATACGAGAGAAATGAGGGAGGGATATCTTCTCTAATATCTGCACCATGGTGTCGCGAAACTTGAAATTCAAGGAGTGACTAGCAGTCTCGAAGATGCATTGGAAAACTAGAAATTTGGAGTAGGCATCTTCCTCTTCCTACAATCATTCAAACATCAATTCAATCTTATTTGTTTTAGTAGGATGTCTTTACTAATTAGCATTATGTTAGGTAAAACATTTATTACAAAACAATTCTTAAACTGCAATTCCTAGGAGTCAAACTTGCTCTGATACCAATTGTAAGGTTTCTCCCTTTAAAAATGGGAGAAACACTTAAGATAGTCCGCTAAGTCTTATCTTGGGAAAAATTTCCTATTCATCGACACCTTGACCCTGTAGAGATTCAAGGATACGATTCATAGGTATGACCTAGCTCTATCCCGCAGGGGGAGCGTGATTTTCTAAACATCAAATCACCCATAGGGCAATTGATCAAAATTGGGCAACTACTAGACTTGATTTCTAGAGACAATGCTTTTTTCCTCATCTTATGCAAGGCACAGCCGCTGGCCTAGTCTTCTTGAATAGAGTTGCCCAAGAACCTAACTATCTAACGTAGGGCTTTCACTTAATCTATTGGAAAGCTACCCGACTAATCGGGTCCACCCATCCGTAGGATGGTGCCGTCACAGGGCATTCCATCCTCCCAATTTCCACCCTACTCACGCATCAATTTGTTTTCTAATTAATACTACCACACTGTTTGACATAAATAAGCATATTCCTTAATTAGGGCCCTTCTTCACAAGGTTCGTTATAACAGCCTTCTCACACAATACAATCATACCAAAGACAAGATGCAATTATATAAAAAGTTTATACATGAATCCATTTCCATACAAGCCAATCCGGCTCTCTTATTCTTATTCTGCCGATGATCTAGAATTCGGCCTTCCAGCCTCTACATGCTGGGCAAAACCCTATGGGACCATACACCTCATCGTCGGCCGCTGGCGAGGACTCAAGCCGGCCTGTCGCCCTCTCAGGCTCCATCGCTCGATCCTCCCGCCCCTCAGAGGGATGTTTGCACACTAGGGTGGGCTTATTTACCGCACTAGCCTGGGCCCTCAGAACTAGGCAGCCTCATAATCTCTCGCCTCAATCGGCGATCCTTATTCTTCCAAAGATATGAGGGATACCTTGGACCATTACCGGGCTTTGCTAACGACGTCGCCCGGCTACACAAGCACGGAACGGAGTTAGCGTTGAAGCCAAAAAAAATCTTGAATTCCAAAGATAACAACTTCAATGCAATTTTCTAAGTATAGCATTCACAATTCATGAAGATAGCAATTTCAACGCAATTTATCGAAAACAACATCACATAATTCATAATTTCATATAATTTTTATGTCGTCATTTCAAGAGGAAAAGACACCATTCATTAATACTAATTTAAGAAAAAATCTCTTCTTTTGAAAATTAACCAAGCTAACCTGGCCACCGTTTCCTTGAGGGGCTTGAAAAGGGCGGACTGGAGCCGCGTTGGGCGCATCTTCCCCCATCTCATTGTTACGTGCGCCTCTTGAGGCAATATTTTTCCGTCTCCGAGATGAGGCCATCTTAGGCATCGCCTTGTAGAGCTCGCTGCTGCGATCGAAACGCTTCAGTCGGATCTGAATTCCGAGCTCGTTTGCTCACCGTACGAGCAAAACAATATGGCGCACGAACCCTCGCTTGAGCCAAAAATCCCTTGCTAAAGTCTACGCAAATGGCTGGGAGGGGTGGCTGCAAGCCTCTCTGTAAGTCTATTCACACGGGGGGGGGGGAGAAGAGTTAAGGACACTGGTCCAGGAGGATGGAGGAAAATTGGCTTATCTGAAAAGAGCCAAATGAGGGGGTGTGAGAGGGGTGGCTGCAAGGGCGGCTGTACTTGCAGCAAGTACGCTATGGCGATACGAACGGCGGTACAACAGGGCATACGCTACGCAGAAGTGCGTGCCGACTGAGGAGCACCCCGGGGGTTTATATAGCTGAGGGGTGAGGGTGCGGGCGCTGCGCAAAGCAGGGACGAAAGGACGGTGTACCTTCAAAGGCTATGGATCAGTGGCCTGCATGGGTCTACCGGAAAGGTACGGTGTCGGTTGTCTGGGAAAGGAGTGGTACGCATGTACCTTATCCGGTCTGGGTGTCCGCCCAAGGGTACGCGTGGACCAAACAGTGGGCGACCGTCCTTTGGTTCTTGGGCGGCCATTGTACGGGCGCCCTAGTAAGTGTGTACGGACCAATTTTTTGGGGCGGGGTACCCAAATTTGGGGCGCCCGCCTCGATTTGCATGCCGGACCGCCCCGAGGGGCGAAATTTTTTTTTGTCCGGGAGGTTCTCCTGGTCGCAGGGGTTCAGACCGTTCATCAATCGGACGTGCGGTCGTGCATTTATTAAGGTTTAAAGGTCGCCGTTTTATAACTAAAATGATTGAAATTAGTGTATAGGCTTGATCCGGTGTCCGTTTTGGATGCTGTAAAATCCTATATTAGGGTAAAATCGCACGCAGATTCCAAATTTGGGCTCAGAATTTGAAGATTCTAAGTGGAAATGACTCAAATAATAAAATTATTGATATTTATACCATAAAAACTCATAATTTCTTTATTAGTGAAGATGGGTACGTTACAACCTCCCATAAGAACTTGGCGACGAGAGCAATCGAAACTGCTCTCTCAGACGCTGTTGGTGTAGACGAACTCCATGATGCAAACGGGGTCTTTCATTTCCGGCGCTTGGACTCGGCCATCCCGCTTCGGTGTAGCATGATCTCGAAAACGGGGGAGCGCGCGGCCACCGGAACCTCCTCTCCTTCCTCGCCGCACACACGAATACCATGTCACTGAAGCTGGCGTCCTCAACATGTCGTCCAGCATTCTCAACATGTCGTCAATCCGAGAACGGCCATTGTTTTCCATAGCACTATCAAAGCGTCAAACGAACACAAGAATGAAGGGAGGGAGGAGAGGATCCATTTGCAACGAATCCATGCCTCCTGCGAGACATCACCAGTTTGCAACCGTTGGAATAAAATAATAATAATTAATATCTAAAAAATTAAATACGTAAGGTTTTTTGATCCTTAGGTTTTTTGATTCAACTAATTAATGAATTTTATTTATCGCTCATTATGTGCCCCTATTCATGAGACTTTTTCTCCGTAAGTGCTCACCACAATTGGAGAAACTTGTTTATAAGCCAAGAAGACATTGATCTTGATCCACTTGACAACATAACATGGAGCACTGCAAAGGTGTGCAAAGAGTGCGTTGAGAACATATGCCGATATGCAAGAATGAAGCTGGGTGTAAAGTCTTCATGGGACTCATTTCCCATTCTAAGGTTCACTCCACTTAATAAAGATGCTTCAAGCAAGACATATATGAAGTTAAAATCATTGATGCTGCTCCAACAATTTTTTTAATTTTTACGCCTATTTTAGTAGACAAGTGCCATCTCTCTCTCTCTCTCTCTCTCTCTCTCTCTCTCTCTCTCTCTCTCTCTCTCTCTCTCTCTCTCTCTCACGCCCATGCGCACGCATATACACACACACGTGCGCGCACACACACACACCCCTCTTCTTGCCTTTCTTTTCCTCTTTGGATCTCTTCCTTAACTTGTTACTTTGTCTTGGCCCGTCTGACGCAAGAAGAAATAGTGGGGTTAGAAGGGCGCACGAGTTGAGCGCATAAAGGAAGAAAGGAGAAATAGTGGGGTTAGAAGGGCGCACGAGTTTGAGCGCATAAAGGAAGACTCTGAGGAGAAATAGTGGGGTTAGAAGGGCGCACGAGTTTGAGCGCATAAAAGAAGACTCTAAGGGGTGTAAACTAGTAGTGAAGGGACATTGTTTGTAAGAAGGTCGTGGGTTTGGGAATGACATGAAAGGGCATGAAAGAATTATGGTGTCAGTAGGCGTGTGAAGTGGTGACATGTGTAGAGTGGCTTTATTTGCAAGAAGGTGATTAGGTGTGTGAAGTGGTGACGTGTGTAGAGGGGCTTTATTTGCAAGAAGGTAGGTGAAGGAAGGGTCCATGGATAGATCACGAACTCCCCCCTTTGTTGTCTTTAGTGAGGGGGGCATGCGGTCCTTTTTGGGACGTTGAGAAAGTTTTAGAGACTTAAACATTTTGAAATAGGTCACCATCAATGGCTATGTGGTCAAGTGGCTAGTGTAATATGGTGTGCAATGTGAGGTGCTAGGTCCAAATCCCACCCCTACACGTGTGTTTGTACACACGCTTACCCTTGTAGGTCCCCCTTACACATGAGCCTTACATGAGCATTGCCATGCATTTACATAAGAGAGCAAGAATCAAGCAGGCTCTTCTAGAGCTTGTCCATGTAGATCTTTGTGGTAAAATGCAAAACACTACATTGCGTTGTTTAATGACTTCACTAGGAAGATGTGGGTGTATTTTCTTGGGGATAAGGCTGAAGCTTTTAGAAAATTCAAAATATGCCATATTTTGGTGGAGAAAGAGGCTATAGATATATCTCGTGATTTAAGATGACCCCTTTTTCGTGGGACAATACCACACATTGAGATTTACTTCATGTTAAAACTTAACCATGGTAGTCAAACTTGATTTTAGATATGTGATGGTATCATAATCACTTGCATAATTGGCCATGATGCAAGCAATCCTCACATATCCCCATTCGATTGCTTCATTCCTCCTTCGTTTTGAGAAACTTTAATCCTAGTGTTTGGAACTCACTATCAAAGCATACCATACTCACTTTTTTTGTGGACTCAATCCACAAAAAGCAATTTTGTTAGGCTAGTAATCTCAATATACACTAAAATGGAACCTTAGAAAAACACTCTTATTCTTGAAAATCTCTCAGAATATATTTAATGGAAATGCAAAAAACATTTTGGTATATAAGGCCTTAGACAAACTCTTTTATCATAAGTGAGAAGAGTATGAGTCTAGAGTATGAGGCTTGGCCAAGTTCACTAACATAAATGACACTCTATTTGAGCTTGTTTAGCTGCCCCTAGTGTCAGAAATAAACTTTTTTTCTAATCAGTAAAAAAAAGGATGACCTTCAAGCCCAACCAGTTTTTATTGGAAAAGTGCACAGATTAATATTTTATATAACTAAAACATAAAATCAGAGATTCATAAGGCCAAGCGAGGACTTCTTTTGATGTAATCCGAGCTCTGATATCAACGATTACATCTTCATGATGCTGTTCCAACAATTGTCCTGCATCTAAAGCACCTCTCTCTCACACAGACATACAAGGAAAGAAATAGGCTGCTCAACCTAGGCTCGCTTCATCGAGCCTCATCGACCTTGGGAGGGAGACACGTGCACGATCATACAAGACCCACCACTATGTGCATCCCACCACCCTAGACCCAACACAAGGCATGCTCAACACTAAGTAATGAGCTCTCCTATAAGACTTTGGTACTATCCACTCACTTAGAATGATCTATTCTACTACATTTTTGGGTAGATTCATTGATAATATTATGGTTTGAATCGCCCGACCTATGGTAAAGGCATGTTTTGCAATCTTACCTGCTCGAATGGGCACTTTTCTTTTGTAAGACAGTGTTGGAATATACTTACCTTGAGGAAAGTCTAAGGACTCCATGTACATACTTGTTTAAGACAGTAAAAGTGGTGGTTGGACTATTTTTGAGTTTGACGGGCTTAGTGTAAAAACTAGTTGCCTTTTACACTAAGCAATACACAAGTTGCTTAGTGTAAAAACTAGTTGCCTTTTTAAGTTTGACGAGCTTAGTGTAAAAACTAGTTGCCTTTTACACTAAGCAATACACATTCATTCCCTTGCAATAGAATACTTATGAGATCCTTGTAAGCTCCTCTTCTTCCACACTCTTGCTTACTTGTGCTCTATTGAATCTTGCATGCTTGATGGATGCTTGCTAGATAGGTTAATTTGTATGTTTCCCTCTTGCATTAGCTTCTCTTTCTTCCCCCATTTTTTTGAGAGAGAGCCATTGAATGCTACCTTGTTTTGCCTCCATCTAGGTGCATGGAGCTTTTCCTTCACCTGATTAGCTAAGGAGCATTTTGATATGGCAATGGAGTGAGGACGTGATCAACGAGCTAGCACCCTACATGCAAAAGTTATAAGCCGCTCTAAAGGCAAGCCCAAAACACATGATTCGGCAAGGCTAAGGTAATACCTTAGCTTGGACATATTTGACATTACTACCAGGGATTAATATAGGGCTTAGCTTTGTTAATTTGTCCATTCCAAGCTATTGGAATTACCCAATATTTTCCAGTGTTGATTAGATTAAAAAACATTCGACTTTGTTGGTAATTTGCATGATTTTGTAGGCCATAAGGTTTTGATCTTATTACATTAAGCCAAGGAATAGCTTAGCAATTGTGAATAGGAGTGGAATTCACTCCAAAAATGTAAGTATTAAGCTCTATTAGGTATAGATTAGAGTGAAATAGTTTATCTTTATTAATGCATTTCACTCTATTAGATTAGAGTGAAATAGTTTATCTTTATTAATGCATTTCATAATTTTTCATGCATTGTTGGAATCGGTAGATTAGAAACATGAAAAATCAATAAAAGCGATTAAAAAACACTTAATTACTTATATAATCATCATTAATTAGGATTAGGATCCTTAATCACTCCTATTATATCCCAAAAAACTCTAAAAACTCTAAAAATAGGCCAAACTAGCTCTTGGGTTACGAGATGTAAGCGCACAGTCTCGCGAAAAAAGACATGAGTCAACACCACACGTGACGTGACTCATGAGTCTTGACGTATAAGCCATGAGTGATTCTAGACACGTGAGCTGTGAGATTAAGGGCATGAGTCAACAGACTGTGAGTCAACCATATAAGTCTAGAGGTAGGCATACCTAAGTCCTTACAAGTCTAAAGGTAGGCATACCTAATATTATACTAACTAATTATTATTACCTTAGACTTGTAAGGACATATCTATCTATGTCCTTCAAGGATTTTTATGTCATACAATTTTAGCTACAAAATTCCAAGGAAAATTTTCATCCTTTGTAATTATTAGGGCATCAACGGTATAATGATTGCTCAATAATTACATGCCAATCTTGTCATAGGTCTATTTCATAAAAGTTCGTGCCATTAATTAATAAATATAAAATCCATAAGCCTAGTTTATACAAAAATCCATAAGCCTAGTTTATAAAAAAGGCGTGAGCCTACAAACATGAGTCAACACACATGAACCTAGGGGCATTAGCCTATATGAGCCTATAGACATGAACCTAGAGACGTGAGCTTGTCAAAAAAGTAGGTTAATAAAAAATCCAAACAAAAAAAACCTATTATATATATATATAGCTTGAGCAAATAGATGCATTTGCAACTAGTTTCAAACCTACTTTAGGCATACTAGAGACTTTTGATATACGAACTCGATCTGCACTAATTATTAAAAACAATAATGTTGGGATATATCAGAGCCTGTATGTGTGTGAAGAGCCCCTTTAATGGATGTAAGTGTGCTTTAGAGTATTCACATGTGAACCACCTCTTATAGGTGGATAAGCTCGCATTTAATAAGGGTCAAAGGGTTTGGTATATTGAAAGGGCTATATATGCAAAGGCCATTTAAAGATCAATCAATGAAGCAAATCATTTGAGTCGTGCAATTCTGTTGTCTCTCTCTTTGATATAGTCTCCTCTCTCTCTCTCTCTCTCTCTCTCTCTCTCTCTACATCATGGCTGCCTTAGCTTTTCAGCCCCCATAGAGTTTCCTTTGCCATCTCGTCACCTTTATTCTCAGCCTTCTTTTCTGTGGGCTGCCGGCCTTATCATTCTTACTCCTCGCTACCTCTTCCTTGGCATAGTGTCCTGTTGCGCACTTGTGTCCGCCACTTGTGGCCTTCCCTTCTTCATGATCTCTTCTCCCCCTCGTGTGCGCTCCCACTCTGCCACCCACCAGCATCTGCCGTGTGTCCTTTGTTTTAGCCTTGTAAGGCTTGAGGCTTTAAACCCTTACTCTAAGGTTTATTAAAAGCCTTACATAAGGCTTACTAAAAGCCTTACGTGATAGCCTAGAAGCCGGCTAATCCATCAACAACAACTCCTACTTCTCCATTAGTAGTAGATCCTCGACAAATTTGGAAGCTTTGTCTACATCAATAGTACTCACTGTACCTCACACCAACAATTCTCACTTGCAATAGTAAGAAAAATTTGGGCATTTTTGCATTTTTTCTTCTGTTGAAAAATTGAAGCCCAACACTTAACAGAAAACTTGGGGCATTTTTAATTTTCAACAAAATAAAAAAAATTAGCAAAAATTTAAGTCACTACAAATCCTAAAAATTGGAGGTTTCTCTAAAAATCAGAGAAATTGACCTAATTGAAGTGTGCAATAGCCAAAAAAATTAAGTCTATTATAAAAACCAGCCCCCTACAACAACATTATGGCTCTCAGCATTATGGCTCTATCAATGGCTCTATCAACCACTGCAATCGATAGGTTCTTTGGTGCTGGGTTCCCTACCTGGCAGACCAAGATGTAACTTCTCTTGAGGGAGGGCGTCTGGAGCATAATCTCTGGAGATGATGAATACCCAGGAGCCAACGAGCCAGAAAAGCAAAAGCTGTGTGACGACAACGCAACGACAGAGCTATTGCACTAATTAGTCTCAGTTTGGCAGACACTCTTGTTCATCACATAGACTTCACGCAAACTGCCAAGCAAATTTGGGACAAACTAGAGACTCTTTTTGGTAACAAAATCACTAATTCTAAGGTTTTCTTGAAGTTAAAGTTCTATGATTTGAAAATGCTAGATAATGAAGAATTAAGTGATCATCTTGCCAAGTTCTACTCACTAGCCTTAAGTGTGAGCCTGATGATGAGGACAAGGTGGTAGTTCTCACCAAAAGTATGCAAGATGTTACCCGGTTTCAACAAACCATCGAAGTCATGCACATAGCTTCAACATCATTTGAAGATATGGTAGCCTTGCTGCTTGAAAAAGACGGAAGAAACAAAGAAAGTAAAGCAAGCAACAATGTAAACTATGACAAAGCTTTTGTGGGAGAACAGAAGTGGAGGACCAACAAGAAGATTCAGTGCAGGTACTGAGAATGGGGCATAAGGAGGCTAACTGCTTTAAAAAAATGGAGAAAGAGCAAGAGAAACACCACGCAAATCTTGCTGCTAAAGATGAAGAGGAACCTGCTAAAGAGGAGAACATATTTGTAGCAATGGCCCAAGTCTCCTTTGATGAGGTAGATGATGAGTGGGCAATCTAGCTGCCTTATCAATGTGTATCAAATAAGGGTTCTCTGCCCTGGGTAGTCCCCCTAAAATTGATTGTATTTGTGTGTGTTTTCCTTCAATTTTATAAAAGGCTTCCTTTTTCTCTATATCCCAGTTAGGAACAAGGGGAGTGACTAAGTGCTAGTCTCACTACCTCGGTCTTACCCCCTGACTACCATGGCACACAGGAGAGGTGGAGATGGTGAGGTAGGGTGGATGCATCCAAGACGTGGGCGGCTACTCTACATTGACGTGGCTCACTGCCTTTGTATTCATAATGTGTCCCAACCGACCACCACCCACCACTAATGATGAAATTAGTATCTGAGGAAATATTCCAAGGAATATTCCCTATACCTATCCCTGGACCCCAGTTGCTTGTACCCCTCATCATCTCCTAACCATCAACAATCATAACTGTGACCCCTTCCAGCATCTATGCTGGGGTTCCCACTAAAAATATGTGCACCAATGGCTTCTCCTCACAATAATGGGGACCATACAAATGTGCAACATAAATCAATGAGATGCATGCTAAGAGTAGGCATTGAACATATACTAACACATCAAACCACCAAGCCCTTTTAATTCTAGTAAAATATGAGCACTCAACTTCCTCAAACCCACCAAGCCCTTCGGTAATAGTAAACAATGAGCACGCTCAATAGGGGAAAGAGATTTGGAAAGAAATGAACCAACATGCACGGATCTACGTCAAGCAAGGAGGCTTTGGGGAAAATGAGCCAACACATGGATCTACCTCAAGAATCTTTGGGAAGAAATGTGCCAACTAAATGTAGATAAGAGAAATAGTGGAACACCAAGAAACATGAGCCTCCACGGTCCTCCGAGCTCTAGATTCACCAATTGACTCTTTGAATAACACTATAACGTTCATGTTGAAAAGGGTATTAAATCGCTTTATATTTGGGTGAAGCTAATGAAGGAGCCGAGCAAGGACGATGAACCTTAAGGTTTTCTCCCTTAGGAAGAACTCTTAACTATGTCGGCGGACATGCCACAATGTTTCAAACATTTGTTTATCTTAAGGAGCTGGGTCTATCCCAAGATGACCACACCTAAGTAGCCCAATAATCACAATTCACGGCAAGGTTATTGGAACATGTCTCTTTTGCTATGCCATTCGGGATAAATGTTTCCCAAAAACAAGCACACGCAGTGAAAGCACGAGTCCCACATTCTCAACAAGAAGCTTACTATAGAAGCTTCTTCAAGGAACATGGAACACGTGGAAGGGAGAAGAGCCAATATCTATTACCATCTCAAACCAAAAGGATTCACAAAGTCATACACATAACATATCCTCAGTCTCACAGTAAGCAGGGTGAGCCTATAGCCTTAAAGCTAGGCTGGCATAGGGGACAAGTGCCATTGGAAATCATATAGCTAACCCCATGGGATAAGAGATCCTAAACCCTAAAATAGATGGTTTTATGCAACCACTCCCTTACGCTTCACCACCATGTGAATATGTAGAAAACATGCTTAAGATGGCATTTGAAATTGGAAGTGGGGTTGCGGGATAAACATAACACCTAAAGGCTCAGAGTTGGGTGAAACAAAGCCAATCCACATCTCAAGGGATGATGATTAAATTTGATGGATTTGGAGATCCCATTCAATACCTAGAGAAGTTTGATCAAATTTATGAGGCCATGATGATCCCACCAAGATGTGCACCAAGATTTGTTCATTCATAATTTACCTTAAAGGTAAAGGTAACTGGTTTAGGTCTCTAAACCCACCTCAAAAAGGCCAGCTATGAAGTCTTCAGACACACATTCATTTTGGGATTCTCACATGAAGAGCTAGATGGAGTCCTTTGCTAGAACCAAGTAGATCAATCTTAAGAATAAGAAGCTTCATGACATCTCTATAGGTCTAAACAATACATCTTTGAAGAATGTTATCCTACAAGACAATAAACATAGTAGACAATCTACATCTTTGATGAGTGTCTTCCATGCAAGGTAAATAGACCTAGTCGACAATCAACAAGATAAGGATGTAGAAGTCATCCACTCAAACCAAGAGATAGGGGATACATCATCTACATCTTTGATAAGTGTTGCCTTTGCAAGGCAATAGACCTAGTAGACGATCAACAAGATAAGGATGTAGAAGTCATCCACTCATACCAAGAGATAGGGGATGCATCATCTATAGCCTCCATGGGTAAGGGTGCCCAACCAAGAGACAGTGGGATACATCATCCAAGCCTCTGATGGTGGCCAAGGTGCCCAATCAACACCATAACTAGTAGCACCAGCTAGAGTCCTAGGTCAAGGACATGAGTTTGGATGAGTTGGCAAAAAATAAGTTCAACCATTTAGGAGGCGGCAGCAAGTGGAAGGGATAGACCTAAGGGCAACCTCAATCCTAGCTGATTTCGCAAGCAAGAAACCCACACCTATTTTCATAAAAGTGATATGGTTTGGTGCACAATTTTTTGCCAAAAGTATGTAGTGCTCGATGCTGAGACAATAACAATTTTGTGCTCATTTTGCAAGTGTCGTGGGAACCATGACATAACTCATTTTCGGTACCAAGAAAACCTAATAGGGTGGACACTTGCCCTATGACTGATGCTCCTCATAGGCCAGTAAATCATTGGCCCTACCATCCCCACCTGCCACTCCTTAGCAAGGCACAAGCTCCAGTGCTGCCTACCTACTATCAAAACCCCTTATTGAAAGGTATGTATAGATAACCACGGTTGCTATATCCACCTTTGATGGTACCACTTCAACTGGTTCCAACAATAGTACTACTCTGTGACTCCACCCGTAGAGACACAGACCTAGGAATAAGAGATCTATGAGTCTTATGAACAACAAGAGAGCTATGAGTAATAACAAGACCCATACGAGCAACAATAGTATGATCCCTATGGTTATCTTGACCAAACTTCACCCATATACTATTTCGCTATGTGCAACAAAGAGAGAAAGCCCTCAACAATATGATACATAGGCCAACAATGCAATTCTTTCAATGAAAATGTCCACTATGTATTGGAAACTATCCTCCCAAAGACCATACACCAAACCCCCCAAGTGCTCTAAGCACATTGAATCCCATGTCAAAACCCGGCACATGTTATAAGTGCAGATTTGGACATGCTTACAAGGATTGTCCTAATAGGGTGACAATCATCAATTATTACCACTTCGATGAGCCTTGACTTCTTGAGTATGTAAGGATATACAATCCCCTTTAATGCCATCACAAGGCTCCAAGCCAAGACAAGGGCATTAGCCAAGGGAGCATCTAAGGCTGCCAATAATAAGTAAAAAGCCCAAGCTTCAACTTTGAAGCAAGTAGGAAAAGGGCATGAGACTCAGGCCTCAAAGGCTATAGTAGCCCTAAAAAGGCTAATGAACCAAAACCAGAGGCCCAAAATAAGAAGACCTTGAAGAGTACGTAAGAACATAATGCATGATCAATTGTCAAGGACAATGACATTGTGACTATCAAAGTGGTTCAAACAAAAGCTCCGAAGCTGCCTCCTTATAGAGACATCGAGTGATCTCTAGCACAAACCCTATCTTCCAAAGGAAAAGAACCCCATAGATTACAAAAACACTCTAAAGAAACTCAAGGAGTATCCCAACCTTGTGTTGTGAGAAAGAGAGAGTGAAGAAAGCCCATGAGCTTGTGAGGAAGGTGCAAACTGAGTTAGAACCAATACTAGAGCAAGTAGTCGGGTATGAACCATGAGTGCATTCCTAACCCTATCCTAGCATTAATCATAGAACTAATGAGGGAACCTCAAAGCTTTCCAAAGGCCTTAAACAAACCCTAACCATTGTCAAAAGGCTGTTAAAAAGCATTAATTCTTGAGCCTTTGGAACCAATCATCCACCAACTAGCCCCCACATTGCTAGATGTAGTCAATGGGAGGTGAAAGTTAGCCTTCCATGGGTCATCATAGTCATTGTACTATTTTCTTCAAGATGATTGGCAAGATGGATTTATTTTGTTCCCTTTAGAGGCAGAGAAGTATTAGTGCTCACCTCAGAGTGAGTATGAACCAAGCGAGTGTCAATATCACCCGCAAGACATAGCAAGCCATACAACCTTCTTATCATTGGAAGTTCAAGTTTTGATAAGTTCTCTTTTGTAAGGAAATTCTCAAATTTGGAGAGACTTATTTGACTGGGATGAATGGGAACCTAAGAGCCCACATAACTAAACTTGAACCTAAAGAGGAGGAGGATGAGCCATGGGAACCTAAGAGCCCACATAACTAAACTTGAACCTAAAGAGGAGGAGGATGAGCCATGTCACATTGAGCACCGTGTCTCCATAACCAAAACCAAAGGAGGATAGCCAAAAGTGCCCATCATGAAAGTGATGAAATGAACACTGTGTTATCTATTGTGTACAAAGGGATGAAAATCTCTCCACGATCTTAAACGGTGGTGTTGGTGTCAGCATAACACCAAGAATTGTTGAGAGGCAAGGGGAAGCCCATCGCTTATAAGCACAAGCCTCGTGGTGGTCAAGTATGTCGACATAAACACAACTAGACCCTTAGGTGTCTTATATAAGATGGAAAGATCAATACCTTCATTCTACACATGAGGAAAGCAAGGTTGGTTGATTTTTATGAAACTAATCACATTTAAATACAAAGGTAACTAGGCCTTAAAAATAAAATTGAAGACATGGAAGACTCATCCCTTGGGTTGAGGCATTTTTGCCAATTATTTTGACACAACTAATGTCCGAACTGTTTCCATCAACATGTGTAAATGTTGCAACAAGTTGTTATAGATAGTACATATGAGAACCAGGACTACGAGTCTCTTCAAGAGCCCGACAACTCTAAGGATTGGGTTTATGTCTTGGCAATCATGGAGACTATTCCATAAAATCTTAGAACAAGGTCTGCAAGATTGGATGGGGCATAAATAACCTCCTTTTCATGCTTAGTGGTGCATGAGGATCATGAGTAGCTAGTGATTATATAGGGAGGACTCATATTCAAGAAGGATCAACTTTTGCAGTTCCACCATCATCCGACAAAGAAGGAGAAAATCACATAGAAAGCCTAAGAAGTACCTTGTCCCGATGGAGTAGAATCTTCATTTTCTTTGTTATGTTGAGGCCATGGATTCACATGAGGCCTACTCTAGATAGAGGAATCTAACCTAGACAAGATCACTCTTCAAGCCAACATTATTCATAAAAACAATGAGGAGAAGCCCACGAGTTGTGAGAAGGCCAAACTCTAGTAAGTTGCTAGTGCAAACTTAACAAAGTCAATGGTGAGGCGGCAGAGAAGAAGCCAAGCTCAAATATCTTGCCAAGCCTTAAGAGGAAGATGTGAGCCCAAGTTCTACAACATGGGGGACAAGGTAGGTAGTATGCAAAGAGAAAGCTCAAAGAAGCTCGGGTGGAGAGCCACATGTTTCATATGATGACCCCGCCGAGGTTAAAGAACTAAATCTCACTAGCCCACATGAAGAAACTAAGCTAATGTTTATTACCAAAGAGCTCACCCTGAGTAAGAAGGAAAATTGATAGCCTTGCATAAGGAATTTTGAGATATTTTTGCTTTTGTAAATACATAGACATGAAGGGGATTCCTCTGAAAGTGGTGAAACACACCATCCCTCTCCATTAAGGCACAAAACCATCCAAACATAGAACCTATCATACAAGAATCCCAAGTATGGACAAATAGTCAAGGGGAGGGGCTAGACAAGCTCATTGATGGGGGATTTGTGTACAAAATTAAGCACACGAAATGTGTCACTCTGGTAGTGATTGTTCCCAAAAAGAATAAAATTTTAATGTGTGAATTAGCCTCAAAAAGGTTAATGCCGCCATAGTTCATGATCAGTATCCCTTGCCTTACACCAACCATATGCTGGAAAGAGTCACTTATAATTTCTTGGATGGCTTTTTAGGCTAAAACTAAAACGATTGACCTAGCTGATCATAGATAATATTTGCTACAGAATCATAGGTGTCATGCCATTTGGCTTGACCAATTCCCCCACCACCTTCTAACTTTTGCAGGCTATATGCTTGTATAGCCTTCAAGGATCTCCTTTGCAAGATCTTGGAGATATTCATTGATAATCTATGCATGCACTCAAAGTGGAAGGAGCATCTTTCTCACCTTAGGCTAGTCTTTGAGAGATGTAAACTCAACATCATCTCATTGAAACCCACTCAAATATCAATTCTGGGTCAAACACAGTATCATCCTTGGACAATTTGTCTCCAAGAATGACATCTCCATAGATGAGAACAAGATCCATGTAATCTTGCAGTTACCACCACCCATTAACTACAAGGGGGTGCAGGGTACTGCAGTTCATTTTCTTTTATGCCATATATACAAGACCCTTGTATTATCTGCTGATCATCTTTGAATGAAAAATGAATGCCAAATGAGCATACAAAAAATCGAAGAAGGCAAGTGCCTTCTTGAGATCCCCCAAATGGGATCTAATGTTTTATGTGAATATTGATGCTTCATCATTTGCTATTGGATGTGTGTTAGCACAACCAAGGGAGCATAACATGGAATTCCCTCTATGATCTTTTCTAGTCATTAACTCAATCATTAACTCAATGACACTAAATGTAACTACTAAGAGAGAGGGGTTATCCATCGTATATGTTGTAAAGAAATATAGACATTACTAAGTTTGTTTTCTTTGTTGACCATGAAGCACTACTTTAACTCTTACACCATGATGGGACATATCAATAGTTGGTTGCTCATTCGATTAGATTTCAATTTCACCACCCATCACTATACAAAAGGGATCCATGCATGTCTATGAGGACCATATTTCTAGAATTCTAAATGGAGAACCCCCTCTAGGAGTGGAAAATGATCTTCTTCCGATACTCCCTACACATTGATCCATAAGGACTTTTAGAATCAAGCATAAGCAAAACTACCATCATCCACCAGCATTAAAAAGGTTACCATCACATTGAATAATAATTGAACCTTGTTAGGGATTTGTTGGATCTTGTAGAATGGAGAGCCCGACTCACATACATTGTCAGTGGTTCCGGACCACCTAGTAGGCTTTGGACGAGTGACGACTAATACAACTGTGTCCAATACAATAAGCCAAGGCTAGCACGTTGAGTTGTCGGTTTGCCTAAGCTTGGGGGAGTTAATCATGACTGCACAGAGATTAGTTCCTAGGTCCATCATGATTCTGGCCAGGAGAGTCACGTCCAGATAGGAACGACTCCACATCCTGATTCTAGACAGGAACGATTCTAGCCAAGAGTCACGTCCAAATAGGAACAACTCCAGATCTTGAAGGCAGGAGCCCCATCCAGATAGGAACGGCTCCTGATCCTGATTCCAGAGCTTGATTTCTGGCCAGGAGTCACGTCTAGATAGGAACGACTCCAGATCTTGAAGGTAGGAGCCCCATCCAGATAGGAACGGCTCCTGATCCTGATTCTAGATCTTGATTTCAGATCTTGATTCCAGATAGGAGTCACGTCCAAACAAGAACGGCTCTTGATCCTGATTCAAGATAGGAGTCATGTCCAAACAGGAACGACTCTTGATCTTGATTCAAGATACTGATTCTCGATAGGAATGCAATTAACACAAACTGGACAAGGGATAGATAGAACTATGCAGTGCAGAATAGAGATGAGATGGCGACCAACCTAAGAAACATTCTTTAGATTGCTACTAACATGGCGAAAACACATGCTTCTACACATATAGCCATGGAGTACACATGTGTACATGAGCTTCGATTAGGATACATAGATCAAGAACAAGATAAAAGACACAAGATAAAGATACAAGCAAAACATCAAAGTGTATTCCATATCCATCATCTTGTGTATATACAAGAATCATGTACAATTTGCATATAAGAGGGGCTTTATATATCCATCCAACCATGTGACTCTTGGGATACCCATGTGACTATTAGGCTCCCGTAACCTCCACAAGATCCTAGCTCCCCACTAGCCCTCTTGTTAACCACTTCTTGATATGACATCTTTTAATGACCAAATCCCACAACTCATTAACCTAAGCTAATTCTACTAATTCTAGGGGTGTTCACACCAAAGATAATGCCAAAATACTAGGGGGTGTACACACCCATCAACACCTCTCTTCCCCTTTGGTTTGTACTATCTTCTATCAATGTGCCAAGTATATCATGAAAATTTGTGAATACGTGGCTGCCAGAAGGTACAATGGAAGCCATTTCAAGTTATACAATATATCATGTAGAACCACCAAAATTGATGGTAGACCAAGGAGATGGTGGGAAGATGATTTTCACCAATCTGATGAAGTCCACAAGTATATGTTGACGAAGAATCTCATCCATGGGCACTCAAGTCTACTATGTCGATGTAGCCATCTGCTTCTGCTCCATGTGTCTAGGAAGGCATCTTTATCATTGGAATTCCACAAAGTGAGTCCTCCCTTGGGTCTTGAAATTACAACACCCAACAAAAGTAACTGCATTCTAGAAATCATTACATCATTTTCCTCTATAATTTTCTTATGCTTTGAACATTCCCCTTTTGGTTTATATTTTATTTGTTACTTTTCCTTACAAGTAACTCGGTAGGGATCTCCGTGAGCTTTTCCTCCGGACCTCGTGCCTTCTCATCACTGGGTCTTACGGGTGTCTCAACAGGTATCTTTATTGAGATTTCCCCTCCGACTTTCATGCCTCTTTATCTGGGACTTATAGGCAACTTAGTAGGGATCTTCAACTAGGCTTCCTCTGGACCGCATGCCTTCTCACTGGGTCTTATAGGCATCTCGGTAGTATCCTCTGTGTAAGACTCTTCCTCTATCTCTAATGCCTCATTTTAGGACTTACAAGTGATGTGATCGGGACCTCGCATGGGTTTCCTCCTGTAATGAAGCAACACCTTTTAGTTTAGGTCTAGAACCTTGGTCATGGGCTCAAGTATAAAAGGGGGCTCATGGACAATCATTGTACCTTTTTGACACCTTTATATCTTTTGACATTGGTCATCTCATGACTCTTGGAGCCTCATGGCTTTCAACCTAGGCCTATGGAAGGTTATTTCCATCCTCTTGGTGGGAGGTTAACTCACTTAGGCATCATGGCCATTGTATGAGATTATCCTTAATTTTATATTAATCCATGATTTATCCCTAATCTAAGCTTATGATTCACTCCATTCCAATTGGTATCAGAGCTCTTGGCTTAGATCCCTAGGATTAGAGTCCTTGGCTTAGATCCTTGCTTAGGGAGTGATTAGTGAATCATTTTTGGATTATGCTTAATCTAATTTTTATTTCTTGATCTTGATTAATGATAATCATTTTCAAATTAATGATAATCATTTTCAGATTAATGATAATCATTTTCAAATTACTCTTAATCCAATTTTTTGAAATGCATTTTCTTAATCTTGAATAGTGTTAATCATTTTTAAAATTAATTTTTACACAGTTTTCAGATTTGCTAATTTCTTATTTGACAAGATTAGCAATAAAATTTTTGTTAATCATTTTGAATTTGTATTAAACACTGTTTTTAAAACCCTAATCCACTTTACTGTTTAATTTCTTGAACTTCTTTATCTTCTTGATCTTGATTTTCTTGATCATCTTGATTTTCTTGATCTTGATTTTTGAAATTAGATATTGAGGGATTTTCTTGCATTATCTTGCTTAGAGAGCCTACGGTTTCAAATATTAATCCTTTAAGCTCTTTTTTCTTCAGGAGAACAAACCCTAGATTCCCAGATCTTGAGTTCTTAGAAGAAACATTGTTGTTGTGCAGAAAATCCAGGTTGCTATGGCAGAGTTTTCAGAAAACTGTGCATATTAATATTGAAGATTTTCATATTACTGTGTATAGTATTCAGATTGCAGAGTTTACGTAGAGTATAGTTTGCTGTGCAGAAATCAAGGTTGCTATGCAGAGTATTACACAGATTTTTGTGTGCAGAGTTTTCAGATTGTTGTGCAAAAATTTGATATAGTTTTAAGAAAGTGTGCACAATCTTGGTGTAGATTTCAAGATTATGTGTAGTTGATATAGATTTTCAAGGATTGGTGCAGATCTATAGTGCAGAACAAAGCAATTTATAAATTATGCAAAGTTTATTGTGCTAAAATCAAATCTTGATACAGAGACAAAACAATAAGTGATTCTTGATCAAATCTTACTAATCTTGATACTTTCTTGCAAAGAAGATAGACAAAGATTACAAATCTGTTGGAATAGTACAAATCTACACAGATTAGTATAAATCTTGATGTATTACAAGTAAAGGGACCAAGAAAAGTGTTGAGAAAACACTGTTTACAAGCAAATACCTTGGTTTACAACATTTTAGCACATTGCCATCAAAAAGATTTATATCATGTTATTCTATCACAGATCTGAGCATCAGTATTTATGTAGAGAGCATGTTAATAACTAGATGATACAAAAGTGTACAAGCTTTACAATTTTGAGTGAAAAGATTTAACATTGAATAACATTGTCTTTACAAGTATGGCCTTGCTAGGAATTGAACCCAGTCCACTGGGGTGAGCCAGTGTGCCCCATACACCACAAGGTTCTCCTAACTTGCATACAAGGTTCCTTGAGTGTGAAGATCTCTTGCAGATTTTGTAAAGAACCAATTCTGTGAAAGGAAAGGCTGTCAAGAAACAGAGCATAGTGAAGAACTCCTTTGTAGATGGATAAAGAAGTGTGCAGAGTTTAAATATTTTGCAAAAGTTTAAACTCGCAGTTCTTAGTGCAGTTTTGGAACAGCTTCAATGCCTTGGTGTTGGTTCAAACTCAGCATTGTAGTACTTGTTTCAAATTCTCTTCTAGAGTTGAGAGACCCTAATATGAGAAATGCATTCAAGTGAGTGCCTGAAAGAGAGGCTATGGTATTAGAATTGTGCCACATCAACACAAGAGTCCCTAGTTTTCTCGACCAGCTCTAAAGGGAAGCTTTCTCATGGGTGCATTAGCTGGCATAAGATGACTTCAACCGGCCAAAGTCTTTTAAAAGATCAAGTAGCAATTTGAGAAGGTACACATCCACAGAAGCAAGCTCACACAATTTCTTCATGGAGCTTTAGCAGCTCTCAGCCACCACCATTGTGCTATTATCCCCAACACTCATCAAACATCAAGGCAAGCAATAGATGGCAACAACCAGTTATTAGCCTCCCACATTTTGAAATACATGCTGACAAGCCTAGTCCCTCATCTGACAAGAGTCCCCAACCGATAATGCAGTCATGCATGAACTATGCCCAATATAATAAGAGAACATTGGCATGTGGAGATGTCGATATGCTTAAGCTTGGGGGTGTTAATCGTGTTTGTCATGATTCCAAACGTGAGTTACATCTAGACAGGAACGGATCCAAATCCTGATTTCAGACAGGAGTCCCGTTCAGATAGGAATCACTCCTAATCCTGATTCTAGATCCTGATTCTAGACAAGAGTTACGTCCAGACAAGTAGGTCTCTTGATCCTGATTCTAGATCTTGATTCTAGATAGGAATGCAATTAACACAGACTGGACAAGGGATACACAAAACTATGCAATGTAGAATAGCAATGAGATATGGCAAAACCAACCCAAGAAACATTCTTTAACATTGCTAACAAGAGGGAAACACATGCTTCTACACACGTAGCCATGGAGTACACATGTACACATGAGCTTGGAGTAGGAGACATGGATCAAGAACAAGATAAAGATACAAGCAAAACATCAAAGTGTATTCCATATCCATCATCTTGTGTATGTACAAGAATAATGTACAAATTGCATACAAGAGGGGCTTAATATAGCCATCCAACCATGTGACTCTTGGGATACTCATGTGACTATTGGGCTCCCGTAACCTCCACAAGATCCTAACTCTTGACTAGCCCTCTTGTAACCACTTCTTGATATGACATCTTTAAATAAAATCAAATCCCACAACTCATTAGCCTAAGCTATTGCTAGGGGTTTTTAGAATGATGTAGTACCTTGATGTACTTAGACTACTTAATGATGTTGTACCTTGATGTACTTAAACTGCTTAATGACTATACCATCATCTTGCTGTATAACTACATACCAAGATAATAGTGTAAAAGAACAAGGCCTTACATCTCAAAATTTGAGGCAAGGTTAGTCCTAAAGGTTGTAATGAAATCCTCATTGGTGCTTGTCATCTACATAGAGAATGACAACAAGCATACTGCTTGTCCTTTTTCACATATAAAGTGCTTTTCACTAACATGTCATCTACATAGAGAATGACAACAAGCATACTGCTTGTCCTTTTTCACATATAAAGTGCTTTTTGTATTACTATTTTGAAATCCATGTTTGGTCATAGGCATGAATCTTCTCGTCCCAAGCTCTGGATCCTGTTTCAAGATATATAAAGATTTTTTAAGCTTGCAAAACTTTTGTTCTTGACCAGTTTGGGTAAATCCAGCTGGTATACTCACATAAACTTTTCCTATAAGTCATCATTCAAGAACACTGTGCACTTTCCATCCATGATGGGCTGCCAAAGCAATAACAAATCAAATAGTGGTCATATGAGAAGTGGGAGAAAAAGTTTTATCATAATCAATCCCCTTTTGTTGGGCATTACCTTTTGCAACAAGTTTGGCTTTGAATCCCTCTGTCTTTCGCTTGACTTTGAAAACCACTTAGTACCAATAACTTTCTTGCCAAGTGGTAGATCCACTTAATCCCACAAGTACCATTTTTCTAAATGGAATGGATTTCATTTTATATGTCTTTCACCAAATTTGGATCTTCTTGAATCTCTTCAAAAGGCTCAGGTTCATCTATATCATGATGCAGAGAACTAAGAAATGTAAGCTCAGCAATATATGTTAAAGAAGTGTTTCGAGCACCGGATTTGGTTCTACTCTACAAAGGAGTAGGCAATTTTCTATCTTGCAAGGTTCTTCTAACCCATCTAGGCATAACCGTAGATCTATTTATTGTTGATCTTTTAGCCAAACAAGAATCAATAGGTAAAATTTGCTGCAGATACCGACACAGATAATAAACCTCAAACATGTTTGGAGAATTCGCATAGTCATGCTTGATGAATTCCACAATGGATAGATAGAATCCTCTATAAAACAACATCCCTATTGATAATAATCTTCTTGGTGAGAGGATTATAGATACAATCACCTTTGCTTTTGGCACTGTATAGCTGATAAAAAGACATTTCATTGTCTTGTCATCAAGCTTAGTTTGATTTTATGCTAACACATATGCATATGCCAAATAACCAAAAACACACATGTGTTCAATCTTAGGTTTCCAATTGAACCAACTATCAAAAGGAATGATAGTCTTTAAGCTTTAGTTGAGCACTTTTTCAACACATAGGTAGTACATAGAATTGCTTCTATCCAAAACTTATGTGGAAGCTACTGACCTTTAAATATGCATCTAGCCATCTCCATGAGAGTCATGTTGTGTCTGTCTCAATAACACCATTTTTCTGTGGTGTATAAGGAGTTATACACTAATGCTTAATTCCTTTTTGTGCCAAAAAATCTTTGAACGTACAAGACATATTCTCCCTTCTCTTGAAACAGAGAGTTTGTATTTTTAAGCTAGTTTCATTTTAAACCATAGCAACAAAGTGTTGAAAATGAGAAAATACCTATAATTTAGATTTTATAAGGTAAGACTAACTGAATTTGATGTAATCATTCATGAATGTTACAAAATACAAATTTTCTCCCAAAGAAGTTTACATTGGACCACACATATCACTGTGTATGAGCTATAATTTGTGAGTAGCTCGATTTACAGCATTCTTTGGGAAAAGTTGGCGAGTAAGGTTTGCCAAGGATGCATCCTTCACAAACATATCTTAGTGGTGGATCAAGGTGAGGAAGATTGTCTAACATCCCATGTTACCTGCAAAAGCATCAAACTACCAAGAGAAGTATGGCCAAACCTAGCATGCCAACAATTGGGCATCTTTCATTACATTATCACACTTGTCATACATGTCCAATTTGTACAAACCACCTATGGTCAAAGATCCACTAAGCATAATTTGTTTGTCATGTTCTTTGTCACCCCACGAACAATGCATTTATCATTTGCAAATTCAACATTAAGACCCCCCTTGCTAGAGTAGGCACATAAAGCAAATTTTTGTGAATATTTGGAACAAAAAGCACATTTTCAAGATAAAGATCCTCACCACTAACAGTAGTGAGAATAATCTCACCAATAGCTTTAACAAGGTAAGAGGCATTATTGGCACACATAATAGTGTGACCACTTTGCCCATTCTCCATATGTTTGACTAAACTTCTTTGAGAAGTTATGTGCTTAGAAGCACCACTATCAAGAAACCAACTGTCAGTGAGACGACGATTACACTAACATGCATCCTGTTGAAGATTATAACTACAAATAGCCATAAGTGAGAAGTCTTGATGGATAGTGACATTAGCTAAGTTCTCTTTCTTATAACTCTTATCGTTAGAGGTAAGACTATTTGGAACCCTTAAATGATTCCTTCTTCTTTGTTTCTTTGTTTTGAAGTTTGAAGCAATTTTCAATTGTATAGCTGGGTTTTTTGTAATACTAGCAAGTCACCTTCTTTATCTTTTCAAGATCACCCTTAACCTCAATTTTTTTGTTAGAATTAGCCTCTTCCACTAAAATATCTTGCCCTTATCCTTTGTTGCTAAAGCCTGATCTCACTACCAAGCTCCTGATAGATAAGAGGGGATTTATTGCCTCTCAAATAAAGTTGAGAGGAGGGAAGTATTAAAACGTAGACAAAATTCAAGCAATGAATTAAGGAGGATGTTAATCATGTCCATTTTAGGAATGGCTTCATGAATATTGAGAAGTTTCTTCCTCAAGTCCTGTAACTTTGTTAATTGTTTCCCTTTTCTTGTATATTTTCATTATTAGGTTGCCTTCTGAGATAGGCAATCCTTGCATCAATTTTAGTATGATACATAACTCTGATACATAATTTCTAGTGTAAGATTCCTCCTCAGCCTGAATAATGAATAAGCCTTTACCTCAATACCTTGTAATCATTCCCTGTTTCTGAATACAAGAAAATATTATTTTTCCTTGTTTTGTCTAGTGAGATAAATATTTCTAGAGAGTGGTAAATCAATATTGAGATATTTTTGGATATATAAATTCTACAAAAATATAAAAAATATGTTTCCCTGAAGCAAAAAATCAAAATAAATTTTCCAAGGTGCAATTGGAATTAATTAAAAATGATTCAAAAGACCTTAGTCTAAGGGTCAAGATTTTCTAAAAATTTTGGATTATGGTCCAATTAAGATTCCTATGGACCAATAAGATTAATCCAAGTGTTGGGATGAGATAAATCCAATGAATAAAAAAAATATCCAAAAATGAGTAAATACCCACATAAGATGAAGAGTTGACTGAGTACAGGATTTATTAGTTAAAAATTATGAAATATTACTAAAAAAATGAGATATTTTGGAGTAATCATATCATTTTGACACCTTGGTAAGGAAAGGAGGAGCCTTCAGGGAGGTTCCTATTTCACATGTGTGGAGGAGTTTTAAACTAAAAAATAATAAGATATTTTTATCTCTCCTCTCTCCTGGATCAAGCCAAATAAAAAAGGGAGCCAAACTGGTCCAAATCTTATCCAAATTCAGCTAAACTGAAGCTGGAAAATTCTAGAAATTAGTTGGACTCAGTTTTAGTGGCCTCCCTCACCTATAAATAGACCCTCATTCTTTTGTATTCTCATATGTGAACTAGACCATGCCTAGACCATGCCAGTATTACTCTAAAATAAGCATATTTTCTATTATCCTCTAAAAATCCTCTACAAATTGGAGAGATTGGAGCTTCTCTCTCTCTTCAACCGTCCTTGGAGTCTTTATCAACATACTAAACCAATTGATTGGTTAGGGGCCTCTCCTTAGACTAAAGAACCAAGCAAAATAAAAGGTAAAGTGTGACTTTATGGTCTTTTTCTTAATCTCTAAATGTTTCTCACTTCTCAACCCCTCTCAATCTTGAGAAGTATTCAATTGAATGGATCTTTAATGCAATTGAAGCTCTCTAATGAGTTTTAGTGATTAAACACATAAAGTTTCCATTTATGCTTAAATTAAAATATTTTTTAAGCATCTCTCTCTCTCTCTCTCTCTCTCTCTCTCTCTCTCTCTCTCTCCCCCAAAGAATGGTCATTCCTATGACCTATTCTTTATTCAAATGATGCTTCTCATGAAGCAATTCTCAAATCTAAAAGTAAATTCTATGCTTGTCAAATTAGAAGCCAAAGAAGTGGCTTTTTAATGCTTTTATGCTATTTAAATTATAAAAAACTTAGGAATCAAGTCCATAATTGGATATTGATCCAAATTATAGCTATTCTATCATATTGTATTACTAAAACTTTATGCTTTCAAAATTATTAAAAATTATCAGTAATAGCAGTGGAGCTATGGCAAAATTTTTAAAAAATTAACACATAAATCAATTTCATGCATAATATGAAAAGAGGATTTCCTACCATATTCTAGGATTAATCATCCTAGGTTAATTGAATAATTCTCATCATAACCATGGAAAAATTTAATGTTTATGCATAAATAGTTAATTAGGGAAAAGGAAAATTTCTAGTAATTCATTTTTATGATAAAAGAGAAATTCCCATGAAAATAGAAATCCATGTATTCCAATGAGGATGAATGAGATGTGATGTGAATGGATGAGATGTGATGGGATGTGAATCGGGATAGATGTGAACAAATGAGATGTGAGGTGAAATGGATGTGATGTGATGTGGATTGGGGTAGATATGAATGGATGAGATGTGAATGAATGTGATGTGTGATGAGATGTGGATATGGGTAGATGCTAGTGGATGAGATGTGATGAGTATAAATGTGGAAAGATGTGATGAGATGGAAAATGATGTGATTGGATGAGAATGGATGAAGGACGATAGGAGTACATATGATTGGAACTGGATTAAGTAATGTGGATTGATGTGGAATAGTGTGGAAAGACGAGAGTTCGTTATAGAAATTGTATTTTATGACCTGTTTTTAAATGACTGTTTTATGTCAAGAATGCTGGGGAAGCATTTTTTACCATATTATGAATGAGGTCGTGGAGACCTAATTGATAAAGTTGCAACAGTTGACGGAGAGTCAACGGAGGGACGTCTTGTGTAGCAAGGTCGGCCGAGGTCTTGATGACCAGCTTTGGTTCAATTTAAATGGTGAGCTTTCGGAACGGTGGATGAGAGACCAAGGAAGCGGCCTATGAGTGAAGCACTAGGTGACCTACGAAGGATCCTAGAGGGTGCTGACCATATGGTGCTCGGGCTCTGGGTTATCAAAGATACCCACGCATGCGTCGAGGAAGATATTGGAACAAGGAGTAAGAGTTATTTTCTGAAACCGGGCATGGATCTGTTTGATTGACCTTGTTGGTCCTCAACGGATGAGTCAGTGGCTCTTTTATATGGATTTGTTGGTTGATCTTGCTCTGATATTCAACGGAGAGTCCATCTAGATTTTTATAAGTGAATATATTTTCGGGTACTATGAGCTAGGAACTATTGAAAAGGCCCCTGAGTGGACATGTGGTGAGCGTTCTCGTTGCCAATGATGCCATAGTTACACCGATGAAGGAATAATTGGAAATGAGACTTCAACACGATATTATGGAGGATAATTATCAGTGATACTATGGTTTCATTAAAAGATTGTTTTAAAGTCAGCTGAATCTGTGAAATAGGCAATTTCATATTGGGTGTGTAAGTGGTGTGACTATCTTGAAGTTTGCATGAAGCACCAGCTAGGGGGCCTGGGAACTCTTTTTCTTGGTACCCGGGACAAAACTCAACCAAATTCCTAATTGGATCCCATCACTACAGTGGTTGGGCGGTTGGCTAACCCATGGTACTAGATGGGGTTAGGCTGGACTGATGGATCCATAAAATGAGACTCAATTCTATTATGGTATGATAGATGAAGTAAATCCCGGATAGTAATTGTTCTATGGAAAAGGATCAACGGCTGTGCCTCTCGATGAGGAAAAAAGCGTTGGTCTCTATGATCCAAGTGTAAGTTTCTTCCTTGATCTGACCAAGTGACTTATAGGTTTGGTCAGATCAGTTTGGTCAGTAGTGACCTTGACTACGTTAGAGAAGAAATATCTAGGAGGAATCGCCCGTGCTTTTCGGATGAGGAAAGTTTTTTTGGGTTTGATTTTGGAAGAACCGAGGGATTAGTCTCTTGTCTGGATATCCGTGGGGGCGAGGCCCCGAGTGAGAGGCCCTGCCCCATGCAATACATTAGGGCCAAAAACGTCTCAAAATGGGTTGTGTAAGGAATTTCGCTAACTTGCTAATTAGTAGAATGTTGACGGTCAAAACGGCTCCAAATTTAGCCGTTTTGGGTATTTAAAGCGTATCTATCTGACTGAATACGTATCTAAGTGCATATTTTAAAATCTTAAAAAATAGATCGTTTTCATGCTACTCTTTAATGGCTCGTCTCGAAATTTGTCCTCTTTTAGTGACTACGCGGCAAAATGACCATTCTCTCCAAACGCGCTCTTATCCATTCTCCAAAAAAATTTCACTCCTCTGCTTCTCTAAAAATTTCACAAGCTACATCTTATTCTCATTCTTCTGTGTCTCTCATGATCTAATAGCTCTGCTTATACTTTTTGCTCGGTTAGTAATGAGTGATACATCTAATCGAAAGTTTCATTTGAACATCAAGCTCAACCACGAGTATGCAACTACACGGAGTGTCTACCAAAGATCCCTATCATGTGCAAATGAAGCTCAACATCTTCGCAACGAAGGAAAGAAGCATATTGACCTATGGACAGATGGAAGTCTATATCCACCGGATCCCAAAACAGGAAGGTATCCTTCTTTTCACACACCACATGATTTGATTAGATTTGTTGGTGATGGGGAGGATGGCTTACTTGGTTATAGTTCAAGACTATCTCAATCACATATTAATTATGCAGAATATACTACATATCTTCAAAATACTTCATCTTTGAATGCAACAAAAATTTTAGAACTTGAAAACGAAATAGTGTCTTTGAAACAAGAAAATGATCAATTGAAATCCTTAAAAGAAACTCCAATAGGATTAAGAGCACGAGTAAAACGAATGCGGGATGTAGTTAACTTAACAGAGAGATCTGGACAAAGAAAAAAAAGGTTAAAACTTGTAAGAGATCATGTTACTAACCTTCTAGGATTTGACATGTCTAATGCTCAGGAAAGGGTGAGATTTTTGAATGAGCTTCTGAATAGGTCGGATATCTTGAAACTATTAGAACTTCCTGAAAATCAAACTAAAAAAAAACTGGTCTTTCAACATCTATTAAAAGATATGGACTTATTAGTCCAGCCTTCCCAAATGCAAGAAGTTTGTGACACAGTGGGAGTGAGTAGAAAGGGATACAGAGCCATCTCTAAAACCTGGTTCAGGGTCCTTAAGTATTACAAAATCAAAGCTTTTGGGTTGCCTAGACCTCACAATGTTGGAAAATATAGAACTATGTTAAATGAGGAAATTTCTAAACATTTCGGAGAGTATTTCCATATTGAGGGAACAATGCCATATGAGAGACAAAAAAAAAAATCATCTTTTGAATACAACGTTTTTAATAATATTTGGATGAACATTAGAAAAGTCCAATCTTTTATGGTGAGATATTACAACATAAGAGAAATAGATTGTGAAGGAAAACTTGTATTTGTTTTAAAATTAGATGAAGCTCAAATCCAAAAGTGTCAAAAAATGGAAAGAATATCTATATCCCTAATGAATAAAGCATTGGACTATAGTCAGGGTAAGCTTGATTCTCCATACCACAAAACTCAATCAGAAATGGAGCTATGGTGGATTGGATCAGCTCAGGTACCAGTAGAGAGTCATGAAACATTAAAGTGGCTCTTCTCAAAAACAGACATTCCTTCAGTTATTCAGAGCCAGAATACAGGTGAACACCTTCATGTTGATGACATAGGTGATTTCATTGTGGAATGGCATTTGAGTGCCGACCTCAAGGCGTTGAAGTGTATGTTTGGTGTATGTGGAGGAGCAAATACCAAATATCCATGTCTTTATTGCATGGCAAGCACAGGGACAAAAGAATGGCTTGCAGAAAATGAGATTGGAAAACCACCATCCAGAAATAATGTGAATGTTGTCGATTATCCAACTTCTGTTAAAATATGGGATCCAATTCTACCAATACATTTTTAAAATGTGCATATATGTACACTGCATGCAGAGATAAGAATCTTGGACAAATTGCTCAGACTTCATCTGGACTATGCATATTCTATTAAGCCGACTAAACTTGCAGATGAGTGCATAGAAAAGTGCGAAGCCTTGCTCTCTCAAATGGGTTTTCATGGTGGGGAAGTGCATCTTAAAAAAGATCCTGTTCTTTCTGGAGGTACAGGTGATGTTCTGCAAGATGTTTCAATGGGAGGAGCAAAAGCGAGAAGATTTTTGAGCAACCATGACACCAAACAAGTCAACGCAATGTGGAACTGTTGGAAACAGCTGTGTGTCATCACCACAAATGTCAAAAGTAGACCAGATGTAGCCAACAAACGTATGGAAGTTTGGAAAAAACTCGACAATTTTTTCAAAGTCCTTAGACGACAAGTTGGTTCAAATACTTATGCAGATGATTTCAAAAACGCAATAAAGCTTTTGATCAAAGCTATCACAGATGCCTGGGGAGAAAAAGACATAACTTATTACTTGGTGAGTATTCAGACTTATCAAAACAGTTATAAATTGGTGTGTCCAGACTTATTACTTGAAATTTCTTAAATGTACTAACAAAAATTTTCTTTGTAGCATATTCTTTACTTGCATGGACCATATTTTGCTACAGAAGGACCACTTGCAACATGGAATACACAAGGAATGGAAAAGTCTCATTATCAAGCGAGAACTTCCTTTTTTAGATGTACCCGAAGAGGAGGAGGTGGACAAAGAAGAAGCAATGCACTAAACGAATTATTCAATTGGTTCTACAGGAGGCAATTACAAAGGATGAGATCAAAGACCCAGCAATCTGAAACTACACCAACACCTCAAGAAAGAGACTAATGATCACTAACACATTTGTACCTCTAACAAAAAGTTTTGCTGAAATAAAGTTGGTCCTTGCAAAATATTGTGTACATTAGTATTTGATTCTCTTGGGACTACTTGGCATGTCACCTCTGTATCTCAAAAATTTTCTCCTTCTATAACCTCCAAGGAGATTGATATCTGACACCTCAGTTGCAGCTGCATAGCTAGAGTAGCAAAGAAAGTATCCTGCTCTTGAGGCATTGAAACCTGCAGCATATCCAAAGATTCTAAGAGCAGCAGCTCTCTCTAGAAGCAAAACCTTGTTAGCATTTATTTGAAGGGGAGTATATCCCATAAACCTTGACAACACCTTGAAGGCAAATATTGGCAACTCAGCATCTTCAGAGAAGTTCATGTGGAATGCATAGAACACAGCCTTATCCAATGTAGGCAAGTAGTGCATGAGAGCAGATGAAGGCCTTCTTGACCTTGTTTCTGTAGATTTAACTATGCCTCTAGCTCTTCCCAGAAAATCATCCTTATCAAGCAATTCAATCTGCAAGACAAAAACCTCAATTAAAAAAAATTACAGTCACAATAACATTTAACAAAGGAATAAATGGAAGCTACCTTCTGCAACTCATCCTCAATTACTACTTTGTCTTTCATCAAGTTGCAAGAGCCAACCCTTTCCACTTTTTCAGAATCTGCCTGAAGCTTGAAATCTCTGCCAAAAGACTCAATACCTAACTCAATTAGCCTGTCCTCAAAATCCTCATCACTCAAGGAAGGTTTCCCCTCTTCCATTTTTTTAAGGCACAAGGCAAGTGCATCAGTAGTAGCAGGGATAAATGAGTTGTCAGATGTTTGCAAATCAAGTGCCAAAAACTCTTCCTTTGGCTCTACTTCTGTATCAATAAAGTCTTTGGCCACTTCACAAGCTTCTGAAATTGCTGCAATACAGTAGTCTTCTCTGATATTGAAGAGACATTGAAGATAGGAAAGAGGAATAAAATCTTTCTCATTGATATAAAAGAAAGGAAGGTTTGGAAGAGTAACAGAGGATTCAGATATACTTGCTACCTCTGAAGGCTCTTCAGTAAGAGTGGAAGCCCTAAATTCTGCAACATCAAGATTTGCACTTTCTCTCTCCTCAGCTTGAACATCAATTTCTTCCTCTTCTAAAATTTCACATTTCTCTAACTTTGAAACTGTGGTGACAATTAAGTTTTCTTCCTCATTCTCTGCATCAATTTCTGGTTGTTGCTCTTTATCCTGTATTTCTGCTTTCAAAAATAGGAAGAAAAGAAAGGAGACATCCTTGGGGACAAGGTTGCAATGTTTTTTATGGATAGGACAAGAAATGGATGAAGGGCATGTGAAAGAAGTTCTATTTGAAAATCTACTGAACCTCTTTGTTACTTTGGCTTTCTCCACAGATAGCTGTGTAAAATCTGTAAGGTGGCAAAGATCATGGTCTCCGATACGAAAACAATGAGCTTGAATTGACATTTCAAATTGGTTGTACTCATCTTCAAGAATGTCCTTGAGATTCAACAAAACATCTGAAAGAGAAAACCTTGGATTGAAAATCTCCACTGCATCAAAGTATACCTTCATATCATGACCATCTTGCAAAATAGCATTCAAGAGTTTCTCACTTGGGCTCTCTTCAACAAGCTCATGTCGACCCGCAACACCTTTACTCATTGAGATATTGAGAAAAATGCCTGAAAATTTCTGATGTGCCAGAACCAAGCGAAAATGAAAGGTCCAAAAAGTTTGGAATGACTCTATCGCTTGGTGCGGGATTTGACAATTCCAAGGTCTCCAAATTAATTTTGGTTTTTGCAAAATAGGGTTTGGAAGAGAAAACGGTGCACAGCTTGTTCTGACGCAAATGAGTGGTCCAAAACTGGGGAAAAAATTTAAAACCGCGTGACTAAAAGACATTAAATAGTGACCGTTTATGCCACATGGCAATAATGATTACATACCACGTGTACTCAACGGTGCTTTGTACGACATATCCGAGGTATAAAAGCTTAATATTGTAAAAAATATTCATTTTTTTCTCCGTCACTGTATCAAGCGAATCCAGGCTACCTTTTGTTTCTCAACCCCACTTTTTCCATATCAAGCGTTTTCTCAATTCCCTACCCGAATCAAGCGATAACGAACATCCGAGATCCTTGCATTCTCCGCATCGCTTCGTTCCTGCCCGCATCAAGCGATTACACACATCCGATTCACTAGGATTTCCCTCATCGCTTCGTTTGGGTCTTCAAATTTTTATTAAATCCTCCCCGCATCAAGCGATAACATACATCCGAACCTCTAGGATTCTCCTCATCGCTTCGTTCGGGTCTTCACTTTTTCATTAAATCCTGCCCGCATCAAGCGATAACGCACATCCGAACCTCTCGGATTCTCATCATCGCTTCGTTCGGGATTTTTCTTTTTTTTATTTCGTGCCCGAATCAAGCGATTATCACCTTCCATAATCTTTGGAATCCCTATATCGCTTCGTTCGGGCTACTTCATTTTTTTGTCCCGTAATACAAATTGCTTGATCTGGTCTCCTTTTCTAGCTTCAATGGCAAGGACGAAGCAGACTGCAAGGAAAGTTTACCCACCATTGGAGACTGAAAAAGCTGAAGACAAGCCAGGACCTTCCGAACAGGAAAAGCCCCTTCCAAAGCCTCGTGCGAGGGCGACAGCGAGAAAGAGATTGAATTATCAAGTGAGGTCCTTAAGAGAGATAAGAGCAGCACAGAAATCTACAAGTCTCCTCATCCCTCGACTGCCATTTACACGGGTTGTCAGGGACATATCAGAAAGGTTGGTTGGTAAAATGAGAAACACATATCTTCAGAAAGTTCGATGGGAAACCCAGGCCCTCATGTGTCTTCAAGAGGCTGCTGAAGATTTTTTAATCGACTTTATGAATGATGGCTACATTGCTGCTGCATTTGCTCATAGGATCACTCTTATGAGCAAAGATTTTGTGCTGGTGTCCAGACTTAGATATAAGTTTGACAAAGCTTTGGAGCCTATTCCAAGTCAAGATATGAGAGCTTTTGAAATTCTTAATATCCCTCCAGCAAGGCAACCCAAGCAGTCTGTTGTTATTGAAGATATTTCTCATCCTTATGATACAAGAAAAGCTCAGGATATCAAAGAAGAGGTTGAAAAAGAGAGAGAGCAAGAGAAAATTTCAGAGGATGCACTTCTTTCTCAGCAAGCTGAGATTCTCCATTCATCCAATTCAGAGCTTTATAAGAATGTGACAGGTCAAATGATAGTAGATGTGTCCATGCCTGGAGAAGATGAGTTGTATTGTGACATTGCCCCTGAGGACACAAGCATGCTTGTGAATCCTAATATTGAGATATCTGACACAGTCCTCTTCATCTGCCTGAGGTTTGTAGGGATTTGCTTTTGTCTTTTGTTTTCTTGATGAATTTCCCAGGAACCATATTTTGTTGACATGTTTTGTTTGTGTATCCAGATGTCTTATGAGGGATCTTCATGAATCAATGGCTGTGCAAGTGACAATTCTTGATCCCCTTGTTACACAGTGCCTTTTCAATAGACAAGGGCATCTTGCAAGTTTTCTCAAAAACTTTGATATGCTTACCTGCAATTACATTGTGTACCCTTATGTTGAAGTGTAAGACTCATTCTCAATTACCTTTTGCCTATTATAGACATGACAGTATTCATTACTAATTTCAGTACTCATATTATCACAGAGGCCATTGGAGTCTTATTATTATCAATCTATTGGATAGAGATGTGATCTTTATGAACTCTTTGGCATCCATCCATGGGAGAAGTAAAATGTAAGAATCAATTTTGCCATGTGTTGACCCTCAAATTTCTTGCATTATTTCAATTATTTGGTTGACCCTCAAAATTTTATGTTTGCAATGCTGCCAAACTTATCTTGAGTTTTCTAGCCTCTACCTATGTAGACTACAAACTTGAAGATTTTAAGTACTTCAATCAGGAAGTTCCCTTGCAGAAAGACTCAACATCCTGTGGATGGATGGTTCTTGCTAATGCTTGGAGATTTCTTGAGTCAAGATTCAGAATGACAACACTTCCTGTAAGTTCTTGAATAAAAACCATTGATTGATTTAGTGAATACATTGAGTGACCTGTTTTCTTACTTTCTTATTTTCTTTTGTCTTAGTTGCATGAGTATTCAGATTCTTGGGTAAGTTGGGTAAGGGAGAAGGCAGTGTCCATGGTTTTGAGCAGATCCATCAATCCATATGATCCTGATTCTCCCTTTCCACCTGGAGCCAAGGATACAACTTCAAAGAAAAGGAAAAGGGAGAAGAAGGAAAGCAAAGACAAGGATGACTCATTCAAGAAGGAAAAGACCTCTGCCAAAGAGAAGAAGAAGAGAAAGAAGAGCCCTTCCAAGAGCAAGTCTTCCAAGGGGAAAAAGAGCCATTCTAAAGAGAAGAGCCATTCTAAATTAAAGATCCCTCAGGCTACAGAGAAGATCCCTACCCCTCCTGTTAAAGAGAAGAGCCCTAGCCCACTTGCTAAAGAGAAGACCCCTAGCCCTCCTGCCAAAGAGATGAGCTCTTCACCAGCTCAAGGGAAGACACCTATCAAAGAGAAGATCCCTAGTCCTCCTACCAAAGAGAAGAGCTCTTCTCCAGCTCAAGAGAAGACACCTATCAAAGAGAAGACCCCTGTCAAAGAGAGGAGTGCTGCTAAAGGTCTTCCTTTTCACTCACCAGTGAAATTTAAAATTCAGAAGCGTCGTTTGTCCAACAAAGGTAGTAAGAGGGCAAATGTTGGCTCTCCATTTAATTTCTTGTTCATGTTCCCCAAGAAGACTGCCAAGTCTCCAAGGCCAACCTCCAAAGAATCTTCTCCAAAACCAGACCCCACTGCCAAATCTCCCTCGCCAACACGTGAAGGTCTCAAAGAGGAGCCCAACTTACCACCATTAGGGGAATCCACTCTAAAGTCTTCCTCTCCAACACCTCAAGTGCTGAAAACTCCAGAATTTGAACCTCAATCAGCAAAATTTGATCGAAGCAAACAGAAGAGAGAAAGATTCTCTAAAGATGCAGGGTCATCTCATGCCAAAAGGAAAGTTGATTTTGCAGAGTGATTCCACATTTTGGATTTTGTTTTGTTCATTTTGTCCATATGAACACACCCTTTTTGGGTTAATTTTCTGTAAAATTCTGTATCAATAATTTGATATCAATCTGTTAAACGTTGTTTTTTGTCGCGAACAATTTGTTAACCAATTTTGTGAAGAAGACGAGACGAAATCTAGCAGAATATATTGATTACATTATCATTTTCAACTATACAAACTTGCCCTTGCAAGTGGCTCAAATACAACTTTTTTTGGGAGGAGACATGTGATGCATGAGGTTACACTCTCCATCCTTGTACGGATAACAATATCATCTACTTTGAATCTATATTCAGGTGATATTTCATCCAGAAACTCAAGCGACTCTCTAACATGTTGTAGTCGCCAGTTTGATGTTACTATGAGTTTCCTAGGATCTATGAATGGATGGACTATGATGTTAAATTCAAACTCTGGACAATTCTCTTCAGAGTCCAAAGGGACCCAACTACCAAGCTTGCTTTTCCATCTCCTATAGTCATAGCCCAAAACTAAGGATTGGCGACACAGTTGGTATGAGATGGACAAAGAATTTGGGCTTACTCTACAACTGATATTGTCTCCCATATGAAAAGTTTCCTTGGTATTCCATCCTTCTCCAAGTACAGTGTCCAAATCAGTCAGAGATAGTCTTCTATTAAGCCACATCGTTCTTGTCCTCTCCAATTGCATTGTTTTGAAACATGCCACAAAGACATGTATAGGCAAGAACCATTGAAGTTTAATCCTTCTTGAAATCCTTCCAGGAGACATTGCTTTAAGAATATCATCTTTGATTTTGGATTTGAAGCTTGTTATGGTATTTGGATCAGGAACTTCCCATTCTAGTGACATTATTGTGGGAATAGGTATGTCATACAATTCTCCATGAACACCTTCTCTTGATGGAACCCTGTATTCTGCAAAATACACAAATATATCCACTGATTTGTAAAATGAAGGTGGTTTGTCTGCGTACATGACATCTGCAATCCCCTTGTGAATTGCCTTGAATGTGCCACTTAAGCTCTCAACAGGCTGCCACTCCACAGCTGTTGACGGAAAGATAACTGAAATGAAACAAACAACAAATATATCAGAAAGAGAAATATTGTGTTGTGTCAAATAGATAAAGGTTTGTTGAATTACAGTAAGAATGGAGAATTGGATGTTCATCCAAGTTCAACACCATGTCTTTGGCCATGTAGACATGTTGAACTTTTGCAAGCCAGCCATTGTCGGTCACTTTGAATGCAAGAACACGACCTTTCCAATGCCATAGAAGCTCACAGATAAGAGAAAAATAGTAAATCTTTTGAATAGTGAATCTTTTGAATAATGAATCTTTTGAAAGTGCAAAGAAGAAAGAATAAACCATATGCCAAAATGAAAGGAAGGCGGAAAGTAGACGTCTGATGTTTTGTCATTAATAGCATTGTTTTCAAGGCCTGAAAAGAGGATTTCGTATCTTAATGCTTGATTTTTTGAAATAAAAAATGGAACAAGATGTCACTATTTTGGACCCAAACTTTAATGTTAGCCATCGTAAACGTCTAAATTTAGCCGTTTTAGCCGTTCGCCACTAAAATAGAACCGTTAAGAAGACATTTGGAGGAGACAAGAATGCCATACTTTTGTATACGTGTCAATTCACAATTGGACAATTTCTTAATCCTTGGATTAACAAACAGCCCTTTTCTAGCCGTTTTTGGCCCTAATGAAGTGCTACTTCCACTGCTAGCACCCCCGAATCCGTTGCACGGAGGGGGCAGGGATCTTTCATCTAGAGTGTTCCAAGCAATCATGGATGTTTTATAAGAGTGAATGTGTAGAATAATAGACCTTTTAAGTGACAAGGTAAGCAATGCCAAAGCTTAAGCACCATGAGAATCTCATCTTTTTTATCCAGTAGTAATTTGAGGAAATTTTTGTGGAATCTATTGGCCTTGAATCCTTTGAGGAGTATCAAGAACAATTGTATGACAG
The DNA here is from genome assembly GCF_041138505.1 of Cibotium barometz. Taxonomy (NCBI): domain Eukaryota; kingdom Viridiplantae; phylum Streptophyta; class Polypodiopsida; order Cyatheales; family Cibotiaceae; genus Cibotium; species Cibotium barometz. The sequence goes on along the minus strand of NC_141047.1, from coordinate 15,515,434 downwards.
GGCAAGCATCATCACCAGTGACATGCCCCCAGAAGCCTTTTGCAACACAAGGACATCTATGACCATAAACTCCATAAGGAGTAACTTGACCCATCTAATTTATCCTCTTTGGAAAGAATACTAAACAAATCATTTGAAAAAGTTGTTTGCTATACCAAACTACTCCTGGAGAAGAATACCTGACTACTGCTAGAGAAGAATACCTGACTACTGCTAGAGAAGAATACCTGGCTACTGCTAGAGAAGAAAAGATGCTAAAATAAAGCTTGAACTGAAGTGAGTAGCTGATGTTCAACTCACTAGAAAAAAGCTGTTGAAAAATCTTAGTTGGATTGCCAATTCGATGCTTTGAATGGATGATTGGAGATGAAGAATTAGACAATCATAGTAGAAATGGACAATTGGAGCAGTAGAATCAAATAATCGTAGAAATGGACAATTGGAGAGGTATGATCAGGCGATTGGAAAAAATTATGGATCGGAAGATTGGAAAAATAACCGTGATCGGATGATTGGAAAAGTTAAATCAAATGATTGGAGAGTATGATCAGACAATTAGAAAGTCACCGCGCGATTAGAGAAGCAGAATTATAGTGTTTGTGATTACTCAGTTGAGCGATTAGAAAAACCTAGGATTGTACAATTGAGCGATTGGACTATTGAGTGATTAGAAAATTACAAACAATTACAAATTTTATTTGCCATGCGTCATATAATGGTAAAGTAGTGGTAGCTTTCGGAGATATTTTGGACGCTAATTGATGGACGAACTGTAGTGGCTTATATCTATCACTGTCTGCAGTTCTGTCTGCAATTCATCCATCACTACGGAAAAATTGAGCCACCTAATGCTGCCGCCGCTTATTTGAGCTTATTTGAGCTGCACCATTTACACTATTGGATTATAGTAGTCGATTGTAGATCACATTATTGTAGTATGATTGAGCTTAACACTAAAAAGAACTAAAATAGATCACATTATTGTAGTATGATTGAGCTTAACACTAAAAAGAACTAAAATATGTAGGAGAGCAACAAGCTATGGAAAGGTTGTAAATTTCTGTAGCTAGCTTTAATGGAAACTTTGATGAACCAATTGAAATATGCTATTGAAAGCTTGAACACAAGCTATGGAAGCTTGCACACACTATGGAGAAAATATGAAAACGAAGTTACTTTGCTATGATACCACTATTAGGGCTCACAGAATGGAGAGCCGGACTGACTCACACATAATGCTCAAAGATGAATACTTTCAATAAGGGAATGGGCAGAGCGGGCTTCTCTAAGTAGGCTTTAGAGCAGGCTTTTTTTGACAACCAATCTCTTTCATGTCTTCTCTCTCTTCTCTCTACTCCTCCTTCCTACTCTAGCTAAGCCTAGTCGAGCCAGCCTGGCCCTTCCACTCCTCTCTCTCTCTCCCTCTCTCTCATGCCTTCTCTCCTCTCTGTTATGCTCTCTCCTTCTCTCTCTTTCCCCCCTCTCTTTATCCCTTTGTCTTTTTCTTCTTCTTCTTCTTCTTTTTCTCTCTCTTTCTCTCTCTCTCTCTCTCTCTCTCTCTCTCTCTCCCCCCCCTCTCTTTATCCCTCTGTCTTTTTCTTCTTCTTCTTCTTCTCTCTCTCTCTCTCTCTCTCTCTCTCTCTCTCTCTCTCTCTCTCTCTCTCTCTCTCTCTCTCTCTCTCTCTCTCTCTCATGCCCCCTCCACTGCTCTTTCTCCCTCTCTCATGCCCTCTCTCTCTCTCTCTCTCTCTCTCTCTCTCTCTTTCTTCCTCGGTTTTGAATCGAGGGATCAGTCTCTTGTCCGGATATCCGTGGGCAAGGCCCTGCGAGTGAGGGACCCTGTCCCGCACAAGAAGTGCTACTTTCGCTATTAGCACCTTTGAATTCGTTGCACGGGGGGGACAGGGGTCTTTCAACCTCCATTGCCTCAACTTGAGCCTCTTCTCAATAGAATCTAGATGGATATGATTTGGGACTATCCACTTGTAATAGAATGGAGAAATTGCAAAAGAAAATTAGGTATAATTTTTGAGAGGATCGATCTATAATCATGAACAAGAAAATAATCTCACCTCACACTCTCCTCCTAATTTTATAGATGGCTTTCTAAAAAGCCTTGTCTCCACATTCACCTATAGATTTTGGAAGTACAAGATATAGCAAAAGCTAACAATTAATAAAGTAACTCAAATAGATAATGTCTTAAAGATAATGAAAGCGATAAAAAAAAGACAAGAAGGATGTCCACATACGCATCATGCCAATAATGCAATAATTTGATACTATACAATTAAGGCATAATGTTCTTTATTTTTCTAAACACACCCTTTAATGAGTGCATTCCACTATTTAGTGTATGAAAAAATGTGATTTGACCCTTGAAATTCTTGTTCTCTTACCTTGTCAATCTCCACGATGCCTTTGGTAAAACCACCTTGAAATTATTTTTCTCTTACCTTGTCAATCTCCACAGCACCTTTGGTAAAACCACCTTATCAATGCTACACGTGTGGCCATGCTCCTTCCATGCACCCAATATCCTTTAGGTCATCCCTTATTACCTTAATGTCTTTATTACCTATTAAAAGGTCCCAAGTCATCGATGCCACATTCTTGAAAATGTATATCACATCAAGGAGATGATTAATTTTTAACTTGGCCCATATGCGATAAATAATTGAGTACCTTTTCATTCCATTGGGTGGCATGATTATAGTCACTGTCCAACTCTTGTCCCAAATTCCATCTCTCCATCTCTCATCTGGTGCCTTATTGGGAGCCACTCTCCACATCTCCTCCTAACCTCCACATCTTATCACAATCAAGAAACCTTCAATGAAGCATGATCAAGGTGCTCAGAGTGAAGAAATCTCTATAATGCTCATCATACACCACTTTCATTAATGCCTTTGATACTTTGGATATACGTGATGGTATATAAATTAGACATGCAGTTTATACCTTATGGTTATGAGACTTGCACAAACAGAGTTTTTGTAGATTAAGATTTGACACTCACAAAAATGGCATGTAATCCATGAGCATGAAAATAGAATAAAGAATCATAGCCAAGCACTATGTTTATTTGGGAAAATTGTGCATAGTCCACATCAAAATGTGAGTATGAAAATACTTTTATAGGCATGAAAATGGAATCATTGCCAAGCACTCCATGTATTTATCAAAATTTTTCATAGTCCACATAAAAATGCCCTTGACCCCATCACATTACGTTGTGAAATGGGACAAAAAATAATATACACTTTATGCATTACCATACTTGTCCTTGAGCTCACCAACCAACATATATGTCAGTGTTCTTCAACTTGAACTTCTTGGGTACAAGAAGAAGTGTAAGTACCACACACCCTTTCTTGCTAATAATAACTACCTAAAACACAATAAAGTTAGGGTAGAAAAATAATTCACCTAGATATATAAGCAACTAGCCGAGTTGGAATATATACAAGAGTATAAGAAATATACTCCAAAATTATGTGCAAAAAACGAAGGCAAATGCTACCTTCAAAGCACATGTAATTATTCAAAAGATCAAAAGATCCTTATAAAACCATGGATAAAAGCATAGAAGCTCCTTAAATCCATAAAAAACATAGTTGATCATAAAAATCAATGCATACCATCTAATCATGCCAAAAGAAGCATTAAAATTGGTGGCCAACTCATCAATCCGGAGTATATAAACGTTGTGTTGTTCAAATAAAACTCCAAAGTAAGAAAGTGAAACACATGTGTGTAACACTCAATAAAAAACCCCTAGACACAAGTGATCTTGGTAGCACCTGATGAGTCCATATAAAACATCCAATAAAATCCACCAAAATAAACCGATCAACTGACCCATGATAGAGGGTTAAGAAATTAAGCATAAACCACACTTAAAAAAGTATAAAATAAATTATCATAGAAAAGTGTCAAAGGTGAAACACACTTTGAACGCAAATTATAGCCATTAAAAGAAATTAAGGAACATGTCCAAAAAGAATGGCTTAAAAAAATCATGAATACATCATTTAGAATTAATCCAAACATAAATATCCATTAATACGAGGTATAATCGTATTAATAATATGCGAATAACTCGCATCTATCTAATGTCAGCACGAGAAAATGTACTTCAACATTAAATAACCCTCAAAAATATTAAATTCTCAAGAAAAAGAATTATCATGATTTTTTCCTAATTTTTCCTAATTTATAGGGCCTCAAAATATGATAATTTTGAATTCCACCAAACCTATCTTATGGCAATCCAAACCTATCCTATGGCATTCCAAACCTATATTTTTTAAAAAAAAATTAACAATTTAATTTGCCAAAATACCATTGATATTTTAAAAAATACCAATTTTTAGGATTTCTAAAAATAATATCTAGAATATTCCTAATTTTCCTGAGAATCCCATCGTTCACGAAATTTTCAATTCCGCCTGACAATTCTCAAATCCAATGAAAATTTATAATTTTAATGGATTTTTCTAATTTTTTGGATCAAAAAATATATTTTTAAAGGAATTTGAATAGTCACGAGCGCCCGAATGGACACTCCACATGCCAAACACCAACCCCACATTTTTCCAAAATTTAAAATAACCTTTGTCTAATTTTCCACTAATTTTCAGGAATTTTTTGAAATTTTTAAATTACCCCGAACTTATTTAGAATACGAACGGTCAAAAAATTTCGGAATTCCAAAGGTTTTTCCGAAATACGGAAAGCCAAAAGTTTTGGGAAAATGAAAAGACAAAAAAAATCGGAATGTGAAAGGTCAAAGGTTTCCGGTATACGGAAGGCCAAAAGTTTTTCCGAAATTCGGAAAGCCAAAAGGTTTCGGGAAAACGGAAAGCCAAAGGTTTTCAGGAAGATGAAAAGCCAAAAATTTTCAAGAAGAAATTTCCATGAATTTTCAAATTTTTTTTCCCTCAAATCCCATATTTTTAGTATTTTTCAAGCTTTTTTCAAGCTTTTTTTGAAATAAATTCAAAAGCTCTTTAAAAATAAAAATAAAAACTCTTTTTTAAAAAAATAAAAAAAGAGCTTTTATTAGCTTATTCTTGATTTTGGTTTTTTAGGGGGGGAGGGGCGTTTTTTTCCGCTGGCTCTGTGTGCAGCCCTCCCCCCCTCCCGTGGCCTGCGCGTAGAAGAGTAAGAGAGAGAGAGGGACTCTCTCTTCTCCCCTCTCTCCTCCCTTTCCTCTCCATTTCAATCTATCTCCTCCAATCTCTTCTCTCTCTCTCTCTCTGTTAATCAAAGAGATTAACTTAATCCATGATTAAGTTTTTTAATTAAACTTTTTTAATCATTAATTATGATTAATGTTTAAAAAATCATTTTAAAGAGATTTTCTCACGAAAAAAAGAAGAAAAAATCATATTTGAGAGGCGGAGAGAGTCCCACGTACACGGGAGAGCATCTCATGCATCAACACGCTGTCCCCTCTGAATTTCAGTAGAAATTGATAGAAATTTGATCGCATTCCCGCCGAAAAAACCCGCAAAAATGTATAAAAATACATTTTAAATAAAAAAAATGCTCAAAATTTCCTAAAAAATTAGGAAAAATTTCTAAAAATTCTAGAAATTCAAGGAATCCATTCTACAAAAATATCCACCATAAACTTTATGGTATTCTTGTAAAAAACTCCATTAATGCTCAATTTTAACCATAAAAAATAGGAAAAAATAGCATTAACTCACGGAATTCCCCCGCAACGTCGATTCGTCTATTGAATTGTAGTAACACACGTTCCAATCACCATATCGATGATCCACATGTAATTCATCAACACAAATCAACAAAATAATATTTTTATTAGTAAATATTAAAATTTACTAAAAAAAATCAACAACAATTAAATAGAGATTGCTTTGATACCACTGTTAAAACCCTAAGATCTCTCTAGATAATTGTTATGCATAAACATGCATAAATCAGGCATAAACTCAACCACCCAACCACCCCCGAGCCCAAGGGATGCACACCTGAATCATAAATGAAATACATCATACCTCTACCTTGATGTCCCATACCATCAAGAGGTATAACTCCAATCCAATAGCATGTAGCTAAAGTGTGAAATGGTAGATGAGTAGATATGGACCTCTACATAAGAGACCATAGCATAAGCCTCCAAGTCCTCAAGCTCCAGGCCCCCCATGAGTGTGCCCCATGTCCCTATTATATAGGAGGGCCCTTAAGTGACTCTTGACTTTCCATTCCTCATGTGTGACCCTTGGATGCCTGACCCTAACCTTAACCCTTAAGGTTAGTCCTAACCCATGCTCCACTAGAGCTTGTTCCCATGCTCCCATGCTCACAAGCCTAATGTGGGTTAGCCTCCTAGTATATTCACACATAATGTGTATATAACATAGCACACATAATGTACATATAACATTAAGTAATTTGAACCTTCACATAACATCAAATCTCATCACATGACAATTTAAAGCAAAGCATGAGTATCAAACAAATCTTAAGCTATCAAATACTCACATTAGAAACAAGCTTGCCCAAGGATCTATGAGTAAGAGGGTACCAAGGCTCGGCTCCCTTTGTATTCTTCTTTCTAATCAAAGTCATTGACTTTCTATCTCTCTCTGGAAAATCTTTCATGTAATCATCATGATTGGCAACACTAATGTTGGCACAATTCACAATCTCGTCCCACAAGGTTGTGTTCACCAAAGCATGAGTATTCAAGCTTTAAAAAAGACAAAAAATTACAATTTGCTTAAGAAAAAACACCACATGATCAAGATCTCAATCATGAATTTATATCCAACTTACTAATTCAACCTTTGAAGGCTTTCCAAGAGAGAGATCTCGCTCACATGTGTATGATCAATGATCGTACACAATACACGGTGGTGGTTTGCTCTTGTTTGAGAAAATCTTTCTTTGATATCTTGTGTTCAAGCCACCGTATGATGGTTTCCCTCCCACACATAAAAAATCCTACCCACATAAGGATGTGCAACTCTAATCTACTTCTTAACTCCTCCTCAAACTCCCTGTTGACGTCATGCCAAATAGCATCCCATCCACTAGTAATCTCATCATTCACATAGGTAGTCTCTTTTTCACATAGGTAGTCTCTTTTTCACATAGGTAGTCTCTTTTTCACATCCAAATGGAAACTATAAATGCTCCCTTTTCTGGCACATATCCCGTTTTGCCAAATGAAATCTTTAGACCAGAAACATCTTCCTTTAAACCCCTAACATAGGCATAAGGAATAAGTCTACCCAAAGGTATCATAGGACATTGAAAACAACTAAACAATCTAGTTTTTTGCATGATATCCTCACCTTTGTCAATGTAAATCTTATTCTCATCTTTGTTATCCTCCAATGGAGGCACCTACAATATCATCACATAAGGCACAATCTGTAAAAAATCTTCTTTGCCACTACCCTCATCCATAAGAGAGCCACCTGGCATAGAGTCAGTCATCACTGTTTGACTGTCCATCTCCTCCCCAGCATCCTGAACACCCTCAATATTAGTCTCCACAACACGACTAATTTGATCCAAACTAACCGTTGCCTGAGACTCCCCTTCCTTTTCAATTGCTTGTGCCTTTTCTCTCTTGGTACGCTTTCCCCCGTGCCATCAGTGGTGGATCACCTACACATCAAAACACAACCATTAATCATTCCAAACACAGCCATTTATCCTTCAAAACAAAACCATTCACCTATGCATCACCAAAAAACTTGACCATTCAACTATGCATCACCAAAAAACTTGACCATTCAACTATGCATCACCTTGAACTTTGTCTATGTCTCAAACATCACCTCCATAACAACATCAACCTCCTTGAATAGAAGCAGATCTCACATAGAGTAGCTACTTAGCAAAAAACGCATACTATGTCTGGAGACATTATATAGGCATAATATATACTCGAAGAAGCTATAAAAACATAAAAAACCCCCAAAAACTTGGATTATGCATTAGATATCTTATACATACATGCATTTTGCATTGTGTGCTATGCTCTTGCAATCATGCATTAAAGGTCTTATGCATAATGCATTAGAGGTATAATGCATTAGGGATAATGAATTAGAGCTCTCATATATAAGAGCTCTATGGATGCAAGAGCATAATGCATTAGAGATCTAGTACATTGGAGAGCTATATGCAAGCATATATGCATAAATATCAACATTCAAAATCACACACAAGCATGTAAAGGGTGTGGCATAAGCAAAAAAAGAAACATATTAGGGATTTATGACTCTTACCTTGAAGAAGCATAACATGTCCTTGGAGAAGCTTATGCCTAGCATAAAATGTACGTGAAGAAGCTTATTCTTGAACAAACATATGTTTTTGGAGGTTTTTTCTCTCTTCAAAGATGATTGAATAGCAGATGAAGCAAATGTTAATTGGATCTATTCGTACTATTTATTTTGGAGGGGCGAAGAAAATATTACCTAAGAAAGAGAGAAGTTTTATTTTTCATTGAGAAAAGTATAGTGCGGCACTCGCATAAGTGTATTCGACCATCTTTCATTGAGGAACACAAGTCTCTGTGTAGAAATTGGAAAAATGCACCTTCAGAGACAGCCGTTGAGGCTTGTAAAAATGAGATTCGAAAGTTTTGGTTTTTAGGCCATGCTGTGCAGGGAGAGATTCTTACATTGGAGACATGGCTAGCTTGGTGGGATATAAGGGCTTTTCACTTGGGCTCTTGGTTTATTTCTCAGGTGGACTCTGGTGTTTTTGTTCCAAGGACAAACCTTGTTGTGGGCAAAGCATATGAGTATGAGAGCATCTATGGTTATAAAAGTTAGATTAGCTTGTTAAGGCCACCGCAGGTGTAGACATGGCATTGGTTGTTTTGTAAAGTGTGAAGTATAATGCTTACTTGAAAGGTGTGCACTCTAGCATAGGCCCAAAAATGCAGGACATGGCTAATAGATTTATGACTACAGGTGAAAAAAATGCTTCTGGCAAAAGACTCATTGATTTGGCTCACACAACTATGCAGGAGATGGGTATTGACTCTCCTGAGATGCAATGTGGCAAGAGAGGTCAGCAAAGTGTACTCCAAAAGCATTCAATGTGTGCAGATCCAAGTGAGATCTTGGATGAATAAAGTCATCGGCCAGAGTATATGACTGTGACAATAGACCATCCCCAGGGTAGCATGTAGAATGCATACAGAATCAACTCTAAAGGAATCCAAACAATAGACTTCATAGAGGTTAGTAACAATGTGAATACAAGTGCATGTGAATTGGTGGCGGCAAATAACATACTCCACAGGATCATCAAATCTAAGCTTGGCACCTGTAGATATGAGACGAAAAACTTGAATGCTTCGGGTTGACGAATAATACCTATCAAATCTCAAGGTAAAAAGTTCACAAATGATGGGGACACTGGGGTCAATAGGTTTCAGAAGAAAAGAGGGGAGTGTTGATCAACCCTGTGGGACTATTTCATACATATCCTAGGAGTGTATTTGTTGCATGTTTCAAGCTTTTGGGCATCGATAACGAGACTTAGCGAAAGGAAGGGCATCATTTTTTGAGGCAGATCATGGATGGTGAACAAAATTATGAGGTACAAAACCGTGTTTTGTGTGAGTGCTTCAGTACATACTTCGTGTAGTGTACATCATGTTTGAAATGCTCGAAAGAACATGAATTTGAAAGCATACTTGGAAGCAATGCTAGATTGACATCTGCAATCGATGAACATGAAACATGTTCTTATGTTCGATGTGGATTCAAAAGTACCTTGCAAATTAAAAAATTACAAATTCATTACCACATTTGAAAATGAGTTTTGTATCATGAATCAATACGTAGGACTAATGTGTTGAGATATCGAGCTCGTCTAGTAAGGCGGTGGACACTGATGACCCGCCTGGGGGATAGGCCCCACACTTACACCACTGGCATGGTTGGTGAGATCATGGGTGATATGCAGCCAGTGGGATGACAGGCTGCTGTATGACAGCCATTCTAGAGACTGGCATAGTTATAGTGCCAACTCATTTAGTTGGGTTCACACTATAGAGAACCCTTGTATGTATTTGGTTGAGTATCGTTTCATATGTGGGTACTCTTATCTTTGTATATGGTGTGTTGAGTGTTGAGTGAAGGAGAAGAAGATTTTCAGCCTCTCACCTTGTGTGTTCTCTATTAGGGTTTTGTGAGTGTGTGTGTGCTTGTGCAAGAGCTCAAGCTCTCTTCCCCCCTGCATCTTTTCATGGTATCATATCCTGGTTCATGCTAAGGGCTGAGCTGCAAGCAAGAGAACCACAGGAAGCGGTACGAGGGTAAGAGCTTCAACTACTCTTCCCTATTTGTGTTGGTGACTACACCCTTGTCGGGAGCTCTACAGGAGGCACCGGCAAACGATCTTTGATTGAGGAGCTTTCTTCGCGGGAGTAAAGCTATAGGGAAACTATGTTGTCCTATCGGACGACATTTTTTGGGACGAAAACGCGTTTCAAGCGCGTCTGGACCTCCGTTTTTCAGAAAGTAGGCGATTTCGAGCACTGCGGGTAAGTCATCGATTCTCTGCAGAACTCTGTTTTAAGAACTGCAGGAAGACAGATTGGTTGTGCAGACACTGTGTGTGCTGCAAAGAGGTCAACAGTTGCCATTGCATGTTGGTTGCAAAAGGCAACAGAGTGGGCAGAATGTTTACGTTGAATATAAACATGCCTGAAGTGAGTGCTGCAATGTTTGCAAATGGTTCAGGAATTGTTGCAAACAGAGACATTTGGCATAAAAGAATTGGACATGTGAATGTGCAGAGAATGAAGTCTATATAGACTAAAGGAATTGTGACAGGGCTGCCAAAATTTAAAGTTGAAGGTATGCAGAGAATATGTGAAGCATGCCAATTTGGAAAGCAAACAAAGCATGTATTTTCACATAACAGATATGTGAGCAGAAATGCACTAGATGTTGTGCATTCAGATGTATGGGGTCCTACGAAGACCATGTCTATGGGAGGCTGCAGGTACTATGTGACATTTATTGATGACCACACAAGGAAAGTGTGGATATACTTCATGAAGGAGAAGGGTGAGGTATTCACTCACTTTCAAAATTTCAGAGTTATGGTTGAAAAGCAAACAGGGAAATATGTAAAGTGCCTAAGGTCAGATGGAGGGGGAGAGTACTTCTCCAATGAGTTCTCTGAATTTTTGAAGAAGAATGGTATTCGGAGACAGTTTATATGCAGATACACTCCACAGCAAAATGGAGTTGCTGAGCGAAAAAACAGGCACATTGCTGAGATTGCGCGAGCATTGATGGTGGAAGAGAAGAATATGCCGCATAACTATTGGGCTGAGACTATTTCTACAGCAGTTTACATCATGAACATGACTCCAACTGGAGCCATACATGATGTAACTCCAGAGGAGAGGTTTACTGGCAGAAAACCTGATTTGTCTCATCTGAAAGTCTTTGGATGCATTGCATATGTGCATGTGCCAGATGAGCTGAGAACCAAGCTAGATCCAAAAGCTGAAAAATGTGTGTTTATTGGATATTTCCTTGAGCAAAAAGGATACAGGTGTTATAACCCTACTACACGTGAGTTGAGGGTAAGCAGGGATGTTGTTTTTGATGAGATGAGCAGCTAGTATGCTGCTGAAAAAGAAGCTGTTGGGGCTGATAGTCAGCAATCACAGTCTTTGAGTGGATCAGGAGAGTCCTCATCTAATGGTTCAGTTTTTGATAGACCATGGAGTGGCAGGCTGCGTCATAATACCAGTCCTGCAAATGTGGTTAGTACATCACATAAAGGAAAAGAGAAAGTGGTTGAGTCCCTTGGTATGCCTGACATTTTTGCAGGGCATTGTCATGTTGATGGAGAGTCTAGTGGCTTAGAGATGAGCCTTGATGAGGAGCTTGGGATCCCAGCTATGAGAACACCTGGTGTAAAGAAGGCTATGGAAGCCATGAATGCAAAGCTGCGAAGATCTGGGAGAGTGAAGAATCCTGTGCAGAGGTTCACTTATGATGGTTATGTGGCACATCACTATGCATATACAACAAAGGTTGTGCAGGTTGTAGAGCCCACATGCATTGATGAGGCTATTGGAAATGTGTGTTGGGAGAAAGCTATGGATGAGGAGATGGATGCACTATATGAAAATGAGACTTGGGATTTAGTGCAATTGCCTGAAGGCAAGAAAGCCATTGGATGCAAGTGGGTGTACAAAGTAAAACATAATAGTGATGGAAGCATAAACAGGTATAAGGCTAGATTGGTCGCCAAAGGGTATGCGCAGACATATGGCATTGATTATGAGGAAACTTTCAGCCCAGTTGCCAAGATGGCAATAGTGAGAGTTGTGATAGTAGTGGCTGTGTCAAAGCAATGGTCTTTACATCAGATGGATGTAAAGAATGCATTCTTGCATGGGGATTTGTAGGAAGAGGTGTATATATTGCAGCCACCTGGTTATGAGGATGTGAGTCACCCCGAGCATGTTTGCAGGTTGAAGAGAGCCTTGTATGGCTTAAAACAAGCACCAAGAGCATGGTCTGACAAGATTTTTGAATATCTTGTCACTATTGGCTTTCATGTAGCCAATGCAAATTTCTCGCTGTATGTGAAACATGGTGATAGAGGGGTTGTGCTTGTTGTCATCTATGTAGATGACTTGATCATTACGGGAGACCATGATGCAGAGATCTTTGATGTAAAGATCTTGCTTAGACAGAAGTTTGAGATGAAGGATCTGGGGGAGCTCAGATATTTCTTGGGCATTGAGGTGATTAGGTTACCACATGGTATTGGATTACTACAGAGACGGTATAGCTTGGACATGTTGTCCAAATATGGTATGACAGGCTGTAAGCCTATCTCAGTGCCATTGGATCAGAATGGCAAGTTGAGTGCAGATTCAAGAGAGATTTTGGAGGATCCTACTATGTATAGGCGCATAGTAGGAAGCTTGATCTACATGACGATCACCACGCCATATTTGAGCTATGCTGTTGGGTTGGTGATTCAGTTTATGCAGGTTCCTCGAAAGTCGCATTTGGATGCATTGAGACGCATACTTAGGTATGTGACGTCTACATTGCATTGTGGACTATTTTATGAAACTGGGACAGAGATATGTGTACATGGGTACACAGATGCTGATTGGGCTGGTAGTATCTCAGATAGAAGATCTACTAGTGGATTCATGTTTTCTTTGGGGAGTGCTGCTGTGACTTGGAGCAGCAAGAAGCAGCCTACGGTTGCTCTATCCAGTACAGAGGCCGAGTATAGAGGAGCTGCTATGGCAGCATGTGAGGTAGCTTGGTTGAGAAAGCTACTTGCAGATTTGGGTCTATCAGTGGATAGACAAGTTGTCATTTTCTATGACAACATTAGCAGTATACAGTTGACCAGGAACCCAGTTTTTCATGCTCGCACGAAGCATATAGAGGTCCACTACCATTTTGTCAGAGAGAAGGTCTTGGCAGGAGACCTTGACCTTGTTTATGTCAGCACACAGGATCAGGTAGCTGACATCTTCACCAAAGCATTGGGTACAGAGAAGCTCCGCAGATTTCGGGCTTCGCTTAGTGTACATGAGATGGAGTTGAGCTCGAGGGGGAGTGTTGAGATATCGAGCTCGTCTAGTGAGGTAGTGGACACTGATGACCCGCCTGCTGGGGGATAGTCCCCACACTTACACCAATGGCATGGTTGGTGAGATCATGGGTGATATGCGGCCAGTGGGATGACAGGCTGTATGACAGCCATTCTAGAGACTGGCATAGTTATAGCGTCAGCTCATTTAGTTGGGTTCACACTATAGAGAACCCTTGTATGTATTTGGTTGAGTATCTTTTCATATGTGGGTACTCTTATCTTTGTATATTGTGTGTTGAGTGTTGAGTGAAGGAGAAGAAGATTTTCAGCCTCTCACCTTGTGTGTTCTCTATTAGGGTTTTGTGTGTGTGTGTGTGCTTGCAAGAGCTCAAGCTCTCTTCCCCCCTGCATCTTTTCATAATGGCTGTCTTCCACACTGAAGGTGTTTTGATTCACTTTTGATATCGAAAGTGCTATTTGGGAAACAGGGGAAGGGCACGTTCTCCTATGTTTATAGAATTTTGGGGAGGATTGTGCCCAACTCCCCACCATACTTTATGTATGGTTTTTTTTCCTTCACTCACACAAACGAGCATGAAAATCCTATAACTTGATAAATGACATGTAACTCAAATTCAAATGTGGTAATGAATTTGGAATTATCTACCTTGCAATGTACTCTAAGATCTCTGTCGATGTCAATCGATTCTTCACGTCGAATATAATAATAAGCTTGTATAGGTGTAAGCAATCAGATGCAAGAGGATGACATTTAAAAAAAACTGTCTGCAAAGCAATCACATAGGTGTATAGGTGTAAGCAATCAGACGCAAGAGGATGACATGTAAGCAATCATATAATGTTCATGCTTGTATAGGTGTAAGCAATCAGATGCAAGAGGATGACATTTAAAAAAAAACTGTCTGCAAAGAACTCCATCTCCCCTTGTGCAAACTTCACACCTGACTGCAACCTCGTTTTCATCCTTGGATAAAATCCCTTTGTACACAGGGCCAAATCCGCCTCGGCCTAGTATAGCTGGGCTTGGCTAAAATACCTAGTGGTGGTGACACTAAGCTCCCACGTGATGATCTGGATAGAGGCACTACCATTGTTGGAAGAGTTGAACAAGCGCGAGCCAGGAGCCTTAGCGTTCTCGGGCAGATCGAAAGAGTTTGAGCTGAGCACGAGGAACGTTAGGCCATCGTCTAGGCTATTGCCGTTATTTTGGATGTTGAATTTGAAGAAGCAGTTAAAAGAGGACACCTCACCAACGGCCTCATCCCAAAGGAAAAGCTTTCACAACAGTGACGACTTTACCTTTGGCAGCAGTGAAGGCTTTACTCTCTCACACACACACAAAACCCTAACCTAATGTTTCCTTTTGCTTACACTTGGTCACCACCCAATATTAGCTTGGACGCACAAGGGAAACATCTCCAAGGCTAACACCCACCCCACAGGGCCAAACCCCACTGACAAGAACACGACGTAGGCATAGATAGCGCTGATCGCACTATGACAAAGGGGAACCCCATTCATGACAAAATTGCAAGAGGGGTTTCTACGAAATAATATTATATATGCTTGAGAATCCCCAACTACCTTGTACACAAGATGTCTTGGTGCATAAATGCAAGCAGGTTCTCTCTCTCTCTCTCTCTCTCTCTCTCTCTCTCTCTCTCACACACACACACACACACACACACACACACACACACATCATCATCATCAAAACCAAGTGCACTCCATTCTCTACAGCTTGCAAAACAAGATTGTTTTTTTTAATTCTTTTACCGTGTTTTGTGTGAGTGCTTGGGTAGCATCCTTCATGTAGTGTAGAGTATATTTGAAATACTCAAATGAACATGAATTTGAAAGCATACTTGAAAGCAATGCTAGACTGACATCTGCAACAATCGATGAGCTTGAAGCATGTTCTTATGTTGGATGGCGATTCAAAAGTACCTCGCAAATTTAAAAATTATAAATTCATTAACACATTTGAAAATGAGTTTTGTATCATGAATCAATACGTAGGAGTAATGGGCTCCTTCAACAATGAAGGTGTTTTAGTCCACTTTCGATACCGAAAGTGCTATTTGGGAAACGGGGAAAGAGCACGTTCTCCTATGTTTATAGAATTTTGGGGAGGATTATGCCAACTCTTTGCCATACTTTATGTATGGTTTTTTTTTTAACTTCACTCGCACAAACGAGCACAAAAATCCTATGAGTTGATGAATGATGTATAACTCAGTTTCAAATGTGGTAATGAATTTGGAATTATCTACCTTGCAGTGTACTCTAAGATCTTTGTTGATGTCCATCGATTCCTCACGTTGAATATAATCATAGCCTTGATGTTCATGCTCGTTCGAGCTCTATAAACTGTTCATATAAACTTGAAAAGACACGAAGAGGACATGCTTCAGAAATGGTATGGGTTGCAGTGTCCATCTTCATTCAAGCGCTTCAAGATGTTTATAAGTGAATGAAAGGACACGCGTTCTTTGAAAGTACTTTAACAACACATAGGTACAAGCAATCAAGAGAATAAGGGTACCCAAGCATTCTAGTTAATGATATCTCTTTTCTTTTGCAAACATAATCTAAAATTTTTTAATTATATAGGAGTTCACACGCCAATCGACTAGCGTTGAAAGCGATACCCTTGACTCTTGAGTTGCTTGCGCACATGCACGATGCCATGTCCGCTTGAAACCTCTTCACTCCTCTAAAGATTAGGGTTCCTGAGCTAGATTTAGGGTTATAATTCCTGAGGTTAGAGTTTGTGAGGGTCGCGCTGCGAGGAGGGTTTCCGGCGGGAACAATTGCAGGGCAACGAGTGATTACGGCAGGAAAAAAAGCCAGCAATTGAATAAATCAGAGAGGATCAACATTAGGGCTTTCGAACAAGCAGATTTGTGTAGAGATATAGCGATGGCGATGGAGATGCGGCCGTTTATGACGATGATGGTGCCGCTGTTTTTCCTGCTGTGCAATGTTTCTGGCATGCACTTCGACATGGATGCCTCCGACACCAAGTGCTTCACAGAGGAGCTCAGCGTCAAGGGCTTGGTGCTCGCAAACTACCGTATCGTCTCCGATAATTCGCCCAAAATCTCGGTCAAGGTTGGTCCGTCCTACACTTTGATCTGATGCTTTTTTCCGTCATATCATGATGGGGTCCTGTCATACATAGCAACTCAAATTAGGTTAACTTTGGGTGGTAGTATCCAATACAATCATCTGAGAGATCTTACATGTCACATAGAGCATTTCAGGCCCATTTCCCGGCGTGATAACAGGCGGCGGTTTTGTTCACAGGTTACATCCCCATATGGCAGCACCATGCATGCCCAAGAACGCGTGAGTGAAGGTGAGTTTGCGTTTACTGCAAATGAGGGGGGTGATTACACAGCATGTTTCTGGATACCTGAAGCCCCAAAAGGAAGCAAAGCCATTGTTAATTTGGATTGGAAAACCGGGATCGCCGCCAAAGACTGGGACAGCATTGCGAAACGCGAGAAGATTGATGTAAGGATAGGAATTGGGGATAGTTCACAGTGATGTCAAGATCGTTTTGGTTTTCTCATTACTTTGCATTTGTTTCCATATCACAGAAATGCCCTTGTTTACGACAAAAGGGTTTTTAGAAACCTTTTTGAAGGAACAAGCATGGGGAAGGTTTGTAATAATTTTGATTTCAAACATTTTGTGGACTATTCAGGGTGTTGAGCTTGAACTGAGAAAGCTGGAAGATGCTGTGAAGACTATTCACGATAACATGCTATACTTGAGAGATAGGTTAGTTTGCCCTTTCATGTTATTTCCCACCTTTGGATGTCATTGCTTTGTGAATTAGCAATTTTGTTCACTGTTGTTTTTCTGTCAAGTTACACATAAGCCACGTATTTTTCTGCTCTTAGGGAGGAGAAAATGCGGCACGTCAACGAGATTACAAACTCTCGGATGGCATGGTTTAGCATCACATCGCTTTTTATATGCTTAGTAGTGGCAGGCTTACAGCTATGGCACTTGAAATCCTTCTTTGAGAGGAAGAAGCTGCTCTAGTCTCCTAAGGAGTTTTGCCCACATTTTTCTCATGGCAATTGGCAATGTGTCATCAATGTCTTGAAATGGTGTAGTGGCATTGGATGACCTGGTAAAGTTTTGTTAACCGTGATACTTCACAGACTAACATTGTGGCAAGCATGATCTATTGTCACAGAGATGTAAACACACAGAGAGTTACCTACAGGAGAAAATTTGTAGTCTTTTATTTCAGTATTATGTGTGCTCAATATCACCTCATTTTTCGGTCATGTTTACATGCACTTTGTAACTACCATCTCAGCACTTTGTGCCCCCTGGTAGGGAAATTTAGTATAGGCTATGGTTCTCTGAGATAAATGGTTGGCAGTTTCCTGAATCCATTGGGGACGGTAGACTGATGGACATCCCAGCGAAAAACATGAGACTTTTCTCTTATCTATTTCAGTTCCATTGGCTCGTGCTTTCCACCTTGATTATGTGAAAGCACCTTGATTATGTTGTCGTGTAGGGGATTATAGAGGAAGCAACTCATGCGTAGGCATAGGTTGGTTTGTGTGGTAAATTTGGAGGTCATCAGGTGTGTTTTCCAATCTTTTAACGCCAATTCTTTTCAGGGACCATGTTTGTGGATAGAAAAGCTGGTGTTGTTGCACCCTTAGTTTTCGTGAGGCATTGACCATTGCGATGTTTTCAGGGACCATGTTTGTGGATAGAAAAGCTGGTGTTGTTGCACCCTTAGTTTTCGCGAGGCATTGACCATTGCGATGTTTACATAATTGCTTTCAGCTTCACAGCCTTATTGTACTAAGTATCTTTTTTTATACATACGCCTATCAGTACCAGAACTCTCATGTTGCCATCTTCACAAAAAGGAAAATTTGTTTGTTTTTCAGGTGTTTAAATGGAAACAGTAATTCTGTATTAATTTCAAGTGTTTCATGCTGAATTCTAAGTAATGTTTTTGAAATTTTGTGGGACGTCACATGTTTGGGTAAAAGTAGTGTGAAGTGAGACAAAAGTTTATATACAAATTCTAAGAAGGAAGTATATAGATGAGTGCTTAAATTAGTGTCCATAGGTCTTTCGAGCTAACCCTCAAACATGAAAGGAAGGTACTAAGCATTGTCATAGAACTTCTTGCTACTAACAGTGCTGGAGATAAATCATTGTTCCACATGTATGTTGCTTTGAGAGGGAGCTATGTTCTACTCATTAACTAGGATAATGTGTCAATTAGCTCCTTTATCTATTTCTCAAGTCTAATCGTGGAGTTTTTCTACCGAAAAATGAGGCCAAGGGACTCCCGCATGTAGTCAAACTTCGAGTTGCACAATGAAGATTAAGGCCTATTACCTTGCCATCATCGGCAAGAGTTTGTGTAAAGAACTGGTGTGTCATATATATATCGGTAATTATCCAGTTGAACCTAGAAATCTAATGTCAATTTATCAATTCTGTGAGGTTGAACAGGTGAACAAAACCCACTACGTTACAAGTTACACAGGCACGCCGCAAAGAATGAATGGTCATCCTCTTTTGGAGAATGTGAAATCCATGTTACATTGGCAAGTACTCGCTCAGTAATAATAGCACAACCGCAGTGCAGATGTCGGCAGCAATAACAGCATATGCTCAGATACACATGTATAATTCTACCGGGATGCCACTACACCGATACTGATTCAGTGGCTTCAACTTCCGGACTCAGAAGTATCTTCCAGTGAATTAGGAAAACTAAAACTAGAGCACAAGGTTGTAGAGGCGTACTTAGCACCTAAATGCTAAGCGTTGGTCTTAGATGAATCTAAGAACATAATTCGTAACAAAGGGTTAGCCAGGGACAAGGTCGACCTTTCATCGGTAGTGTAGTGTGTAAGATTTTTGAATCTGAATGGGAGTTACTGTTTTGAACATTAATAGATGTATGTCCAATCAAAAAGCTCCCTGTCTCTTAGAACGTGTCCTGGTACTGTGATTGAATTCCATAACTCAATTCTATTAATGGAAGTGCATACAATCTATAATGCGAATACTATGGCACGACCAAATCTAATTGCAGGACTTCTACACACGTGTATATGCTCTCTCTCTCTCTCTCTCTCTCTCTCTCTCTCACACACACACACACACACACACACACACACACAAGTCGCGGCTCGCAGCCCATTACTTATAATATGGTTAATATGGTTTATACAGTTAAGGTTGGCCCTTAGGCACACGTCAACAGCTCCTCAACAGCCCTCCACCTTTCCATCCTCCTCCTCATCAATTCTAAGCTCCTCTCTCTCTCTCTCTTTCTCTCTCTCTCTCTCTCATTTTGGCCACTGCACATAAAAAACCACTAGCATTGCTCCAGGTGATGCTGCAGTCCCCCACCTGGTGAGTGACAGAGAGGTGAAGACAGGCGAAGAGAGAGAGAGAGGGGCAAAGAGAAGCCAGTAAGCCAAAGGTGAGAGAGAGAGAGAGAGAGAGAGAGAGAGAGAGAGAGCCGCCTTCTAAGAGCAAAACGGTTTCGTGGCACGAGCAATGCAAAAGCAGCACGACCTTCGAAGTATAAAGGTAGATCTCATGCTAAACCTTACAAAATGTTTCTAAAGCCTAAGGTTGCCTGCTGATAAAACCGTGAGGGGACATATACATCGAGGAATTAAAAAACTGTACAATAATTAAGCGTTATTTTAAAATTGCACATAACACAATTTTCAGTGCATTTTGAAAAGTGTTTTGAAGTACACTTGCACCCCCACACCCCCCCTCCCCCCCAAAAAAAAAAACACACGCACACACGTGCTTCTTCTCAATCATTGCAACATCAACTTTTGAATCCACATTGAACTATGATTCAACTTATCTTTTAAATAAAAAAAACTAGCACCTTATTCTCAATTCATGTGCCATACAAAGCATAGTGCACTAATCAAATTGAAGTAGCTTGGTCACAAAAGGGTGCTTACTCAAATGCAACCCTTGTTATCATCAAGAGTTTCTGATAATCCTTTAGAGTAGCAACCACCACTAGCACAATCTCAACATCCAATGCTTCTGGAAAGCTAGCATATAGTCAGCAACAAAACCTCGTCAACCAATGGTGTTGCACAAATACACCATTGACCTAAACCGTTGGCTTAAGGCAAATTTTCAAATGAGTAGATCTTGGTGGGATTATCAATCCATCCCACAGCCTCACAAATTTGATCAAACTTTTCTAGATACTGAATGGGATCTCTAGTTCCATCAAATTTGGTCATCATTCTTGAGATGTGGATAGGCTTCGTTTTGCCGAGCTCTCCGCCTCTAGGTGCGATGATGGTTGCAACCCTCCCCCCTCCCTTTTCCATTTCGAATGCCATCCTTAGCATGTCTTCTACGTATTCACATGGTGGTGGAACATAAGGGAGTGGTTACACGAAATCCTCTCTCTCGGGGTTTGGGATTTCTTGCCCTATGGGATTGGGTTCAGCTCCTAATATCTAGATTAGCCCACTAATCACTCCCTTAATCAATCTCTCTTATAATCATTTCTTCTTCTTCCTCTTCTACCAATGTCCACTTTTTTGCTTAATGCTCTCTCCACACTCAACCATTTGACAAACTTCAACTTGGAGAATCTCCACAGGTACTAGGCGCAACCCAGCAGCCCCTCATCCATGAATCGTGTGCAACCCATCGCCAGCTCCAGCTTATCAGAAGATTGCAGAATTAGGGGAAACACATAAATCAAAGCTCTCATAGTGTATCTCTCTAATTCCTTGCAGGCCCAAGGGTTTTCCAGCATGCTCAACACGTTCTCGGCCTTGTCATTACGCTCTACTTTTATCACTAGCTTTGTCATTAGTCTTAATCCCTTTTTGGCATTTCTACTATGTCAATATGTTGATACTAATCCACTTCTACACACCCTAGTCCTTTCTAGACATGAAATTCAAGTTGGTACTACCAGAGCCACCCATCATCCATTGATTAACTATGCATCCTAGGATAACCTAGTTAGCAAAAGCATTAGCTTCACTAATCAGCTACTAAGTTATTTTTTTTCACTCTTTTTCCAAGCTCCAAAATCATCAAGAATCAAGAGGTCTTGGCTCATCTATTGCAAGAAGGCACTATTTGGAGTATCTACTTCAACTCAAGAGGCTACAAGGCATCAAAGGGTGACAAGTGTGATCAACTCAAAGCTTAAAAAAGGCTCCAGCATGCAGTGACAAAATCCAACATGAAGAGGATAAAAAGATCAAATTTCTCATAATTTTTGCTAAAATTTGACTCATGGGTTCATCATATATGGTGTGGAGAGTGTACACATTATTTTGTTGAGCACAAAACTAACAAACACTTGAGCTTGAATCTTCAAACCATTCTTTGCTCTATTAACAAGAAATTGCCTCTATTAATAGGATAATTAGCACTAATTACAATCACATTTTTGAGCCATTTAGGGCTTTACTTTACCATTAGGGTGTTGCTCAATCAAAATTACTTTGCCCCTTGGTTTGGTACTTCAATTTTCTCTCCCAAAATAGGGTATTCTCTAGTTTTATAGTTTTTGAAATTGGGAAGTATTAATCATATGAAATGGGAAGTATTAATCATATGAAATGCATCTCTCTACCTTTGTAAGGAACTAGACACTCACATTGGGTCACTCCATTGCAAATACCTTTCTTGCCCCTATAAGGAAATTCTGAAAACTCCTCTCATACTTGATAAACGTAATGGTGATGGGTTCCATATATGGCAAGTAAAGCTTAAGTTTATACTCATAAACGATGGGCTCTTGAAGATAGTAATTGGAGGCGAGAAGTGTCCTAGATTAGAAGGAGAAGAAAAAAGGTTTTGGATTGGAAGAGATGAGAGAGACGTAGTCATCATTGCAGTAGGACTAGGAGATAGTTTCATCCATCATATTGCATTGGAAGAAAATTCTGAAGGAGCATGGTATGAACTAGAGAAGCTATTTGGTGCCAAACAAAGGAACTCTAAAATTAGTCTTAAAAAATTAGTTTTTTTGGATTGGACATCAAATAGAGTGAATCACTCCAAGCTCACTTAATAAAATGAAAAGTGTAATGCAACAACTTGCATGTGTTGGTGTCTAGTGGATGAAGAGGACGCCATAGAAATGCTTCTCAAGAGCATGACCTTGGAAGTATTCAACCCATTGGGGTAGCTACTTAAAGAGTCTACCCAAACCAACCTTCATTGACATTGAAGAAGCCTTGATCGAAAAGGAGAAAAGGCTAGAGGGTGGACCTTCATCACACTATGAGGAGAAAGCATTCTTCACCCAAAGGTCCAAGAGCCAGAGTGAAGTGCAACTTTTGTGGTAAACTAGGCCACATAGAGAGAGATTGTTGGAGCAAAAAAAAGACTCCAAATAATACTCAACAAACATAATGATCAAAGAAGATCTAGATCAAGGGGCTTCCCAAGAAGGAGGCCAATCATCTAAACATCTCTTCTAGTTGATGGAAGAGAGAACCTCTCTCACCTTGTGTTTAAAGTCTCAGACATCAATGTCAAGTTGGTTGATGGAACCATCACCAAACCTATTAGGATGCTACGAGATTTAAAAATCAAGGTTCTCAAACATCAGGTAAAACATACCTTCATTGTTATGGACATTTCCAAACAAAACGAATCATATGAAATGATCTTAGGACTCGCGTTCATGAGAGAGGCAAAGATGGTACATGATTGGTCTAAGAACCAATTCGATGATTCCATCATCAGGATTGATCTTGTGATGAGACTTGCCACGTGCATCCTATGGGTAGTGGAGGACTTTTTGAAAACCAATCAGAAACCACCACTTATTCAACCCCATTGCAATACTGCTATACTTGTAGAGAATAGACTGATGCAAGAAAGGATCCATCCCATAAGGATGCTGAACGAACAAGCTATTGAGCTTGAAGATGATCTAAATTGGATATATATGATGGCCATAATCGATAGTTGGGGAGCCTGATTTGTGCTCTATCTTCTAATGTCGTGGGGATTGGTTATAGTGAACTTAAGTCCACATGGGATGACTCAAGCATGAGAACCAATAGTGGTGATGAGGAGTCTGAAATAGAGATTGAAAGTGACACCAACTCCTTGGTTACCACACAAGAAAAACAGAGCTGATAACATCTAAAGATACTGCAGGGAGTAGCTCCAAATTTGATATGGATTCTCAATTTGAAGAAAGGGATGAAGTTCTTCAAAGTACCAAGGAGCATCTCTGAAGATGGCAAAGACCATCATAGAAGGCTACAAGAGAGGATAACTACCACCCACCAATGGCTGCAATATGTTGGTGCATTCAATGCACATCACAAGTTTATTGACAATTGGGGAGATCCATGAGGCTCTTTAGTTGCCCCCCCTCCATTTAGTCACATGTCCATCCACTTGATCAGATGACCATGAACAACATGCTGAAGAAGGTCACCTACAACTCGAATGGGGCAGAATATGAAAATATATGGGAGGAAGCTGATGAGAGAACTTGCAGAGCAATGTCAATGCTCATGCAAGTGAAACCAGTGTTGAGAGATACAACATGATACCTCTCCATCGAATCGCAAGAGTACATGAGGAGAAACCAGAAGATTGGGCATGGCATATACACAGAGAGATGGAGAATTACTTAAAGTCGCACTAATCAAAGTTGTGCAATCATTATCTCCTGACAAAGGTATTGAGCCATGTAGCAAGCATCCCTATTCCCCAAGGAACTCAGGAAGAAGTAATGGAACCACTGCCCCTCATTCCAAAAGAGCTGCAGTAGGGACAAGCTCTCCTAAAGGAGACAAAGGAGTTGGTACAGGAGCTGAAGGGTGGTAAGAAGTCCAAGAAAAATAGAAAGATGAGGGCCCACAAACGTCCAATAGGTAGAATCAAAGACAAAGTGTCTGGAAGAAGAGGTCGCAAGGGGAATGAAGAATGTAAGCTTGACAGTGAACAGGTCGCAAGTTGCACCTGTTCACTGTCACAAACGTCCAGCAGGTTCTGGAAGAATAGGAAGCAAGGGGAATGAAGAATGTAAGCTTGACAGTGAGCACCGCTCCAGAGTTGACACTTCACAGACCACCTTCTAGCCCTGTACATTTGGTTTTTAAAAACCTCTCGCCATTCCACAATTTTATAATCTCAGATCTTCCCACTTCAACAGAGATTGGTGCCACACAAGCTCAAGACAAACAAGAATTGCCACAGACAAATGTGGGTGAAAAAAATGAAGAAGCCACTTCAGCACACCCAGAGGCTGCTCAAAATGATCAAGAAGCTAAGAAACGAAAGAGAGCTGGCGATACTCCAAGCCCCAGTAAGTGAAGGAGAATGGATGTTGAAGACACTATTAAGGAAGGGTACTTCTTACACAATCTACAAGCCGATTGTTTCCTAGAAGAGACCATGGAAGGACTCGACAACTTGCTACAACACGAACTTCATGAAACAAAAGGCTCGGCCTCCACAAGTGCAATATGGTCCCAAGAACAACGGGTATGGCGCTGTCACTTGCTCACTGCTGAGCTCTGGAAATAGGTCTAGGATGCCAGTGAACAGGTGCAACTTGCTACAACACGAACTTCATGAAACAGAAGGCTCAGCCTCCACAAGTGCAATATGGTCCCAAGAACAACGGGTATGGCGCTGTCACTTGCTCAGTACTCATATGCTGCATGACAAAAATGCTAAGCTCCGGAAACAGGTCTAGGATGCCACTGAGAACAGGTGCAAGCTCTTATGGAACACATAGCAGCAGTTGCTACCACGCGCACAGAGAGGTAATCCTTAAGGGTTTAAAGGCAGCCAAAGAACAGGAGGCAAGGCTCCAAACCTTGGAAGGCCCAATTGACTTCTCAGCAAAACCATAGTCTGCACCACCAAGGAGAATGAGGAGCTCAGGGCCAAATTAGAACAAGCAAAAGAACAACTTCAGCACAAGAAGTGGCGACTGCCAGAGAAAAGGAGCTGCACCACACACAATAATTGAGAGATGCATATGCTACCTTTCAAGTGAAGGAAGAGGGGTTCACAGGACAAATCGATGAGCATAAAGAAACAATTTTTGTCTTAGAACAAAAGGTGGTTGGCCTCCAGACAGAGCGTGAACAATTAAACAAGGCACACGTTGAAAAGTTGAAAGCCCTCAATGAGGTGATCACTGCAAAGACAACGGAGATAGATCACATGCTAGTTAGCCAATCAATAGGTACTTGAACATGTACACCAGAAACTAACCACAGCAGCCAAATCTTGGCAGAGGAGCGACTAAGGTAGGTTGAAGAGGCTAATGCTCAAGCCACCACTTCCAAGATGGCACAAGAGAAAGCTGCACAAAGATATGAAGAGCTGGTTGTGCTACTTGAGATGTGTGTGAGGCATCCATCTTCGGACTCCTTACAACCAAAGATTCTAGGATTCAAGAACTGGAATGACAGCTCGCCCTCCAACAACAATCTCAAAGGACTAATCAACATGATGAATTACGACAACTCATCGAACATGCTTAGGAGATAGGTTCATTGCCTGTAACTCCTCGGGCCCTTCGGTATACTTTAATATTGTTTTTATCTACACTAACCCTCTCTCTACTTCAATACAAAATTAACCTCACCAAAGACCTCAGTTTATTAGACCTCACACTAATTCATCAAAGCACGAGAAGGGATGCAGACCCAACCTTAGTAATGGGAATCCTTCAAGGAGATATAGTCCTTACTAACCAAGCTGATATTTTATTTTTCCCCGTACATCCCATAGTGCTTAACCTTCGTATAGTTGGTGTCGGGTGTTGCAACAATTGGACATCCTAGATGATAGTGTTAATAAACTCCACCTGTTTCTACCAGATGACATTCCATTAACACCAGCCAACTACAAGGTTGTTGCATGTAGCTACCAATGGGTAATTAGCCACGATTGGATTGAAGTTTATAGTACCCATCAACATCTAAATATCTCTTAATCCACATTATATCATTTGTTTGGTATTATAAAACGCTATAGAAATATCCATAAGCATTTGGAGGCTATGCTCACTAACATGGTTTATAATTCTGATAAGGAGAGTATTGAATATCCTAATATAACCGCAACAAATATACTTAACCTCCAAGAATTTAAGAAAACTAACAAGCCCACCCAACCGCCCCCAAGTTCAGGAGAGGGTCAAGAAGAAACACCAAGATCCTCCACTTCTTTTACTTATCTCCAGTGATTACTTCCATTGCCAGTAAATTACTAAATCCCTTTTCTAGTGTAGCTCCTACAAATAAATCTGAGGTCGATTGCACCTTCTCTCGCTTCTCTTCTATTACCATTGATTTTCCCACTAACCCTCTCGTCCCCGAGGAGATGTTAGCACCAACTCTATCTCCACCAAGGCCGCTCGATGAGGTACGTGATCTTCACCCTCAGGATGTCACACACCCAGCATTCAGAAGAACCCTTCAAAAGCTTCAATCCAACCGAAGCCTCTACAAGCACGAGTTCGGCGACCAGGTCTTTCGACCTCGGTAAAAGGTTATGTGAGGACAAAACCTACATTAGGTAGGGGGGGATATTAACCCCATTTTTTATTAACAAAGATGCTTGTCCAATTGAGGACATTAATAAGTGTTATATAAAGTCACTATACAAGTTGTACATTTTGAGATACTAGCCCCCAAGACCTTAGTTAATAAGTTTTGGGCACCCAAGTGTGAATAAGGGCTAGATGTATAAAAGGCAATTCCTCATAATGAAAGAACTGCGCATGTGTATTGGAGAGTGAGAGGAAGATTGCCTTGCATTGTGGTGTGAGAGACTCCGTGGTGCCAGCGTGGAGGTGGGGATTGGAGGAGTGGAGCTTTCCAAGGCGAGCTTGGAGAGCCTCAAGGGATGTGATCTCAAAGCATTGGTAAGTACCCAATGATAGTTGTTGCCTTTTGCTTCTTCCAATTGTGAATGGATAGAGTTCTCTCTTGGGAGGTCCGGTAGCCCATAACAATATAACTATTAAGAAAATGGATACATGCCACTTGGTGATGCATTGCTAATATTGTAAAAGAGATGGGTAGTTGACTTTAGGTGACAAATGAAGATTTTCATATTTAATGCATTTGATTGAGTTTAGAGATACTTTGGAAGATTTGGGGAGTAGAAGGTGAAGATACATTTGCAAATAAGTATGCATTTATCTTCTCACACCATGCTCTAGGAACCTATTTAAGGTCATATAAAGCTTTTCTTAACTTGCATACTTAAGAATCCCATCCCTTCTCAACAAAACCATGAGGCTGAGATACATATACCTCCTCATGCAAATTACCATTCAAGAAGGCGGTCTTGATATATCCAACTGATGTACATTCCAACTAGATGCACTACTAATGCAATAATATACATGATCGTAGTCATAGGAGATGTAGGTGGTGCAAAGGACTGTCTCATCATAATCTATACCTTTCTCTTATGCATAACCCTTTGGAACAAGACTTGCCGTGTAGCGATCTTAACACTACCGTCAGTTTTACGCTTCTTCTTATAAACCCAATGGCCTTTTTATCATAAGGTAAATCTGCTAAATACCACCTGTTATTTTTGAGAACTCATCTTGCATGGCTTGCATTGTTTTCCTATGCTTCCCCAAAGGAAACATGTTCCTCTCCACTGCATATACTGCTAGTGAGAGCATGTTCCACAAAAGAATAAGATGCATGATGAGAGAACCTAGCACATGTCCTGCTGGGTAAAGGAGTATCTAATTTATTATCCCGCAATGTCTACACTAGCCATTTTAGCATACTCTTGGAGACCTGTATGATTGCCCTTTCCTTATACACTGCATCATCCACAATCGCCTCATCTCAATAAGTTGATCTATGGGCTAAATTTTGAATTGATTTTCAGCCGGATGGGTAGGAGTGTATCAAAGATGTCGTGTGAGAATACATTTTGCTATTTTTTGCAAAAATCATGGGTTAAACTAAGTTCTTAACAAAGACAACATCTCTACTCACCAAAATCTGCTTTGTGGGGGCCATATATGGTAGAGTCTACACCCTTTGCTTTCTGAGCTGTATCCCACACCTTAAATATGATGTATGAACTTCACAAACATCTAGCAATAAATGAGCTTATAGGAAAATTGCCCACAAAAGAAAGCCAAGAAAGATCTCAAGAATATGATGCTAGTATATAACATCATATAGCTTTATTCAAAGCTAGTTTTATGAAGTTTCCCCTATTTTTATAAATATAAGTCCTTGTGTCATAATTGCACAAGACATGGTCACATATTTAAGAATTGTGTTTCTTGTCTTCCAATGAGGCTAGGCATATAGCCTTTTTAGAAAGAGCTAAGAAGGTAGTGAAGCACCACAAGAATTGATTTGCATTGTAACTAATCTATGATGGAAATGGTGCAAGGCCACATAGTGTATACCGAGTTTTGCAACCAATCCTTCCTACATTCACATGGTATTGTTCCATGTAGAAGGGTGATTCACTTCCAAAAATATGGTTGTGTTACCTTCCCCCCACCCATGCATGCACTCGCATTCACGTCATGCACATGCACATGTTCTTCACTAGATGAGGGCTTGAGACATGTCTATAATATTATAAGGCTTGTACATATTGCATTGTCATTGCCCGTCTCTTTGTAACCCACTTAGGCTCTTATGCTTTGACATACCTTAAGATTTCCATTTATTTTTAATTTTCATTATTCTTTTAGCTTATAGAGAGCCCCACACATCTCTTTGTAACCCACTTAGGCTTTTATGCTTTGACATACCTTAAGATTTCCATTTATTTTTAATTTTCATTCTTATAGAGATGCCCCACACATCTCTCACCAAATTGATCACCTATGTTGTATTATCATTAGTGGTTAGATTCTCAAAGATGTTTTAAAAAATATTTGTTTGTGTGTGTGTGTGTGTGTGTGTGTGTGTGTGTGTGTGTGTGTGTGTGTGTGTGTGTGTGTGTGTGTGTGTGTGTGTGTGCATGCACAACGCGCATGTGTGGATACACACCCATGCATGTGTGTATGTATGTGTGTGTGCATGCATGACGTGCGTGTGTGTATACACACCCATGCATGTGTGTATGTGTGTGTGTGTGTGTATACATGAACACACACACCCACACACATGTGTGGGTGTGCATACATGAACACATACATGTGCACGTGCACATACATGCACACACAAACCCACACACACGTGTGTGCACATACGTGCACACACAAACCCACACGTGTATGAATGTGTGCAAGAAGGGGGAATCTCTCTCTCTCTCTCTCTCTCTCTCTCTCTCTCTCTCTCTCTCTCTCTCTCTCTCTCTCTCTATATATATATATATATATATATATATATATATATATATATATATATATATATATATATAGGTGGATGTAGCTATGGCAAGGGTGGTGGTAAACATGGAAGGGGAAATGAGAAGCAACATGCCCTAGTAAGGCTTAGTATTTTCAATTGGATTTGAGTTAATGCTATCATGCACCTAGAGTGCTAAAACAAGGAGGGCAAGGTTACAATGGTAGGGGAGAAATCTTGGGGGAAAAAAAAGGTAGGTGGAGGGGACAAGGTTGGGAGAGTGTAATGGGTTCTAGACTTGAGTGTAGAGCACAAGTTGACTTCTAGTACTTATAGATGATATTAATTATGAAACTTAATAAGGACTCAATAAGGACATGCCCATCATAAAGTCTACACAAGTAAGTACTCAATGATACAAATTTTAAAAATTTAAAGTTTTCTTCATAAATTTAAAGTTTTCTTCATAAATTTAAACTTTATGAATGTGTAAAAATAATCTTGTAAAATTTTATTTTATTGTTTCTAAATAGATCATGCACAAAGCATTCTTTGAAATTGATGGATATAGTTTAACATATGTTGAAGGCATTACTAAGGTGAAATTGATTGATATTGTTCATAGGGATTCAACATATGTCCAATACACTAAAGTGAAATTGATTGATATAGTTCATAGGGATTCAACATATGTCTAATACATTACTAAAGTGAAATTGATTGATATTGTTCATAGGGATTCAACATATGTCCAATACATTACCAAAATTCAATGCATTGTTGACTTTGTTAAAATAAAATGCTTCTATCGAGGGTAATGCGCAAGACCACATGAATTTTGAAGTAAAAGGGTTCTAACATGACCATGTACCTTCATGGAGGAGCACATCCCATAGCTTAATTCCTAAAGTTGTGCAAGCCACATCCATGCTTAAACATTTCCCCATATGAATACACTTTCACAACAATAAGAAATTCATGTGGGAAGTCATGAGCACTCACCACTATATAGTGTTATGATTTTTTCTTGACATGGGGGCATATCATATGAAGAATGATAGTATGCTTGGGATTTTTTTTCTTGCCACATTATAAAAAGTATGGGAACTAATACATCATTCTTGATGGAAGAAATCCTCAATATCTAGGCCACACTAAATTTTTAAATTACATCTAAACAAATAAACATATGATCCATGATATGCATTCCTCACTTTTCCTCAGGATTTTAAGTACCCCTCATTTTACCTTATGATTTTTTTAAAAAAACAAGGCACGTTTCAACATATTTATTTGTAATTTAATAGAAGAAGTCATCAAGTTCACAAATTTATTTTATCCTTTGGCCAAAAGAGGCTCAAACCTTGAAAATTTTATTGAAATGTCTTAAGATAAGAGCTTAGGGATGCTCCCATATGTATATTAAAAATATATATGTATTTAATGAGTTTCCCATGTTAGAAAGTGCATGGTTCTAATAAATCACTTTTTTTCACTATCTTTAGACATAATAATCTCACAACTATTGTCCCAAAGAGTGCTTAGATGGACGATTGAGAGCATGCAAAAATCACATCGCTACTTAACACAAATCTTATTTGATATGGAGCATACATTTTACAATGAAAATCCATCTCCAAGATGGGCTCAGGGTTTTCATATGGTAGTTGTCCTTTGAACTAATCAGGGATCAAACTCTAAGAGGTGGAGGCCTCACTCTCTTTCATGATGACACTAAGCACATCTAGAGGTTTGCAAATCTTAGTAGTAGACATTAACGGACTAGGTTGTATACTATCTAAGACTCACTTGGGTTTTAGTTCAAGCTCCCCTTGTGTTTCCATAACTAAATCACTAAATTCTTAGAGCTATTCAATCTCCTTTTGAGGGTCAGGATAAAAGCCAAGTTTTTTCATGTGTGATCTAGTTTCAAGAAATTATAGGTTCCCATGGGGTCTCCTTCCCCGTACTCTTGGTTTTAAAGGGTGTTTCCCTACCCTGTTCAGAATCAGCCCTTGTGTCCAAGGAGTCTGAGTCCTCATCTATGTCTCTAATGAAGACTGACTCTTGAGGCATCCCAATATTTATCTTTTTGGTTTCTTTCATTTTCCCATTCTCAACGGACTTTTTTTCTCATGTTTCCCTTCTTCTTAGATTGTGCTACCGAGGCCACAAATCATTGCTTGAGAACATGTTGATTTTGGGCTTGTAGCTGGGTGATAGCATTCAAAGGTGCATGATCTAGATTTTTTAGGATCTGCCTTTGAGTTTAATTACTTACCCCAATCATGTTTAGGGGTGTGATGATGGGTCCCATCTGTGGACTTATCACCACAATCTTGTTTGGGACAGTCCTTAATCCAATGATCTATGCCACAATGGTTACAAGTAGCTGGTGGCATGTTTGAGGGCACTGCTTGGTTGAGTTGAGGAAACTTCAAAGGGCATTTCAAAACTCAATGGGGACCTTAACAGTGGTAATATTGAAGAGCCATTCTTTTAGCTATGGCATTCCCAGCCCCTTCCCATGGTAGCAAGTTGGTGAACTGGCTTGACTCCCCATCTCCCATCCACTACATAATAGTTGGGACGAAGCTTGTGGGTTTGACATCCACCTCACATTCTTGGTAATCAATAGGCTCCTTGAAGCTTACTTGATTAAGAGGTGTAACCCTTGGTGGAGGTGGTTACGGTCCCAAGGCTAGTGGAGGTAATGGCACATTAGATGCATGGTGCATGCCCTTTAATAGGAGTTGTTGCGTGGGATGTTCAACCATTGCTTAATTTGTTACAAGACCAAGGCCTAGCATTTATTGCGGTGCTGGCAATGTTAGCTATATGGTCATGTTGTATTGGTGGCAATAGCCTGTATAAGTGAGTTCGACAATCTCGGCCTTCGTGACCATACATAGCGCCTACAAAATCTACAGTTACCATTGTAACAAGCTCTCAAAATTGGACATTGTCTAGTGGTATGTCCCTGATGGCAAATGGAACACCAATGTAACTCTCTCCTTGGGTACATGTGTGCATTGTTCGAAGCTTTAGTAGCCTTAATTTCCTCTTGGAGGGCTTTTGAAAAGTCAATCCAATTCATTTTCGCTAAAGTATTACCCTCATCTCTACAAGTTTTACACTAGTGGTGCTACAAGACTGTTGGTGAGCTGACGTAACAAACGTAGAATATGAAGTTCTTACTCCCTTTATCATCAAGTTATCCCCAAGTTGGATGGCATTAGCCATGAAGTTCTCCCAGGTGGTGATACCTCTAATGACCAAATCATTATGGATATGTTCATGTTTAAGCATGTGGATAATTCGATCAAGCAGTTGATTGTTAGAAAAGCACTTATATAGAGCACAATGAGAGTTTAAATGTTTAAGACGATTAATAAAATCTCTCATCACTGACTCATCTTCTTCTCTCTTAGCTTTGTGCAACTGTGAAGCCACACTCCACAAAGCTCCTCATGCACAAACTGCTTTAGGAATAACCTTCAAAGCCCAGTAAAGTTTAGACGTTCTTCAACTCTAAGAGTGCGATACCAATCACCAGCCTTGCCATCTAGTGCAAAGGCTAAATGTGTTGGTCTTTGCAAGCTCATTCCTCTCACCTAAGGCCTTGCAAACTTGATTGAAGACCTCAAGGTGTCTTCTAGGATCACCGTCTTCATTGAACTTATGTGTAAGCTTCATGATTTGTGCAACCTTCCTAGAGCTACTCCATTTGTTATCTCTCATGACTGGTCTTATACTTCAACCATAGCTCTCCCCAATGCTTGCACAAAGGCTATTGGAGCAGTTGGAAGGGTTGCTCTGCTGCTCTGGAGGTATTAGTACAACATGGGCAACATGTGGTATGAAGGGTGATGTCTACAGGCATAATGGGATGAATCCCAAAGGAGTAACGTGAGTCCGATAGGTGGGGGGTCGTACAGGAATTCCCATAGGTACCGATGCCATATGAGCCAGGGGCACCATTGGTCTAGTCATTTGTGAGGATGTCTCTCTTGCTCTAGGATGCATTGGCAAAGTAGAGGAAGATGCAAGGAATTGAGGATCTTGGGTGAAGGTTCCTCCTTCTTTGGCCCTAGTCGATGAGGTGGACGTGTTAACTAGGCCTGGAGCTATTGTTATAGGGAGGACTGGTGCAACTGTGGTTACCATAGTTGTAACCGAGGGCATGAAACTAATGGGAAATCTTGCATGTAGTTACATAAGTTGTGTCAACATGCTCATAACAACCTAAAACATATATTAGGCAAACTTGTGCATGCACTTTTCAAAAATTTCTATATTTTTTTGTCCCCGAACCTTTACCCTTTTACATTTTTCCTTTTTCTATTTTTTTACTTTTTTACTTTTTACTTTTTAAATTTTTGTTTTACGATTTTTGGTTTACGGTTTACGTTTACCCGCGTAGAAAAGAGTATTCCCATAATCTTTGACTTAGACCTTACACATTCAATGCTTCCAACCACTCAAAACTTACCCAAAAATGGGTATTGACAGGCTTTTGGCCTAAAATCTTACACACATTAAATATGGACAACTAGTCAAGATGCCCTATATTAGAAAGAGCATTAAGCTTAATTAACTTGCATTAATTACACTAATGCAAAAATGCAGAATGTGTAGAAAATACAAAAAATTTTGTGTGTTGCGAACCCTTCCCTAATTTATGTTTGTATCTCGATTTTTCCATGTAAGGAGTCAAAATTGTGATAAATCCTATACTAGGAAATTGATTTTATGGTCTATTTAACCCGATTCTTTCAATTTCATGTTAAATTAACTATTTTTCTCTCTTTGAAATTGAAAAATATAGAAAACTAAAAATTGAAACCTAAATGCACAAATTACAGAACTCACTGAAAATGCAAAAATTACAGAAATTGGAAAACATTCAGACATTACAAAACATGTAGAAATTACAAAAATTGAACATAAATTTTTTAAGATTTCAACAATTTAACAAAATGGAGATATTTTTAGAATTTTGTTTCTACCATTCTTAACAAAAAAAACAGGTGGATTTGCGCGAGTGTCACATCCAATGGGCAAAACGGGAAGTACAACTCAATGAAACCATCACCCTTCCATTATGGAGTCAAAACAACCCCGGTTCTCCTTACACCAGGAGTAACCACAAATTGAGCTCCTCTTCAAGGCTCTGCTTAGAGCTGCTAGAATCACCATCTACATATGAGTGACTTGCTGATAGATCATGCACAAAAGGTTGATCTACCTTTTCCTTCCCTTTGCATGATACATGTGTACCTACATCTGTCCTCAACCTACCTGACCATGGACTAACATTGGATCCATTACTAGAGAACTCTCTAGGTCCACTAAGTACTTGTGATTGCTGCTCTACATGTGGGGCATCATCAGCACTTCTTATTACCTTCACCCGTTGGTGCATACATGCTACTCATCTCTCGTCAAAGACATCTCTGCTTAATCGCATCTTTGCTTAATCGCATCTCAACAAGTGGTAGAGTCATAACATCTATAACCTTTCTACTCCATGACATAACCAATGAAGATGCATTTCTCATAATATGTGGCCTTGGAATGTTTGAGCATATAGGAATCCACAGGGTATCAATATTTGCATGCATAATGGAAAAGGCTAGTTCACGTCGTGAACCGCTCCGAGTTGTTTCACGTCGTGAAACACTTCAAGCTAGTTCACATCATCGTGAACCAACTCATGCCAGTTCACGCCATGAAATAGTCAAAAAGCCTTCATGAATCGTAGTTGGACACATGGCATACGCAATTAAGATGACCGCTGGTGCCGACGGCTTGACAATAAATACGTTATTTTTCCCTTTTCGCACATTCACTTAGTCCTTCTCCAAGCTACTTAATTGCAATCATCGTTGGTGCCCTGTTCATCCCAGCACTGCATCGTCATTGTGTGCCTTGCTTGCGACCAGGTAGGAGCTCACAGCATACTTTTCGATTGCTTTAATCTCATCAGTTATAATGCATTGCTTGTGTTATAGTAGCACACATCTCTGTGATTGCATCTGTTCTTTTTCTTTATTGTTTTATCTTCCCATTTTCACTCTTCAAAATGACAACTTCCATCAATCCCCTACTCACAAAAGCATAAGGGATTGGACACATGAAATAGCAATCTACTATTTCACGATGTCAAAACTAAAATCTCAGTTTTGTGGATAATGAGTGGATATCCTCCAATCCACCTTCTAAGTGTTAGATTGCTCACACCAAAGGGCAAACCATAAACACACATAACACACTCTTAGTCGTGACCTAAAATCTGCTAGTTCACGAACTACTGCATCACGGATTGCTAGTTCACGAACTAGCAGTTCATGCACTGCTACTTCATGGTGGCTAAGCTACTTCACGAATTAACCCTTCACAACTTAGCCACTTCACAGCTTAGCTACTTCATGGCTTAGCCACTTCATGGCCTAACAGTTCACGGCCTAGCAGCTCACACACTGTAACACTTCATGAACTCTCACTGATCACGAATTGCTACTTCACAATTTAATGCTTCATGATTTCACATTTCACGAATTAGCTAGTTCACGTTTTAATAGTTCACGGGTAACATCTCACACTTTAGCCCCTCACGGCTTAACAGTTCACGCCTTTCCAATTCATGAACTAGCAGTTCACGCACTGCTACTTCACGCTCTGCAACTTCATGAATTAACACCTGTCGGTTCACTGAATTAACACCTGTCGGTTCACGAAATAGACTACATGACAAACACTAATTCACACCCATCCTTTATTGCTTCATTGCTCACCACACTAACACTCTTCCCATCATACATAAATGCTTAGAAGATAACACACACACAAAAAAAACACAACACTAAGGCCACAAGCTCCTATCAGTTACAACAATGATGACTAATGCCTTAATGCTAATGTTAGAGATAACATCCTTAGGAACCTTCGACCCGAAGTTTGAGGGAAACCCGACGGTGACTTAGGCCAGTGATGAGAAGAAGAAGCAAGCACAATGAGTCCCCAAGCTAACTTATCTTGGTCCGTATGCATAGGAGTTTCAGGGCAACATGATCCACCCAGGCATATAGACAAATTAGGGGATGATCATCTTCCAATATCACAGCCTTGAATGCCTGAAGATCTTGGAGGACACTGATGTGAAATACAAGCTAGAGAAGGTGGGACTTGGGAGGATGGCAGAGGACCTCCCCCACACCATAAACCCATCAATATGTGTGGAGTATCTCAAGTTCTACCACAAAAATACCAAGAGGGACACCATCACAAAACCTCGTGGAGCAACAAAGCAAGTTCTCATCACAGAGGATATCCCCATGGTGCAAGGCTTATTCACTAGATATAATAAGGACTAGTGATTCTCATCACAGAATGGTGCAAGGCTTATTCACTAGATATAATAAGGACTAGTGATCAACAAAAAATACAAACTTGTTGGCCAACAAGTAATGTCAATATTTCTTTACAGCATAAACCATGGCCAACCCTTCACGCTCAGTTGTGGTGTAGTTTATCTCTGCATCATTCATTCTATCTATGCTAAAATTGTCCCATTGTACATCCTTGTAGTTTGTTGGTGGGAGTAATTCCAAGATCAACTTTACTTTGCTCTCATCGGTGGAAATACCATTCTTGGACACAATATTCCCTAAGATTACACCGTGCTTGACCTAGAATTAACACTTTAAAGGATTTAAGGATATACGATATAATCGACGTCTCTCAAATACTTTCCTTAAGCAAGCCAAGTGGTCAGTGTAGCGTGGGTGCACACATAGATCATCAATGAATACCTCCAGCCACTTTTGCAAGTAGTCTTTGAAGGCTATGCACTTCAGTCGTTGGAAGGTTGCTAGAGAATTGGTGAGGCCCAAAGGCATAACCTTATAAGCATAGGTTCCCCACATCGTTGGTTGTTAAAGGCCGTCTTGTGTTGGTCTTCTGGTGCTATGGACACGTGATTGTAGCCTGAAAACCCATCTAAGAAGTTGTAGGCTTCCTCACATGCTACCCGTTCTAACACATGCTCTGTGTATGGAAGTGGGTAGTGATCTTTTTGGGTGGCTGCATTGACCTTTGAGATCCACACAGACTCTTAGTTTTCCATTCTTCTTTGGCACAATCACAATTGGTGAAAGCCAATATGTGTGCTCAATCTCATAGATGAAATCCATAGTGATGAGTTTATCGATTTCCTCCTTTACAATCGATGCATATTTTATATTCATCTGATACGATTTCTGCCTGGATGGTCTCAATCCTTCCATGATTGGGATAGTGTGTTGAACCACCTCGGGTGGTACACCCATTATTTTCATGTATTTCCAAGTAAAACAATCCTTGTACTCTTTAAGGAGAGTAATGAGTTCTTCTTCTTCAACAACCGTTAAGTCTTTAGCAATGTAGACAGGTTTGGTATCCTCCCCTAGCTCTGCAATGTCTACCTCCTTTTAGATTCATCTGATATAATTTTTGCCTAGATGGTCTCAATCCTTCCATGATTGGGATAGTGTGTTGAACCACCTCGGGTGGTACACCCATGATTTTCATGTATTTCCAAGTAAAACAATCCTTGTACTCTTTAAGGAGAGTAATGAGTTCTTCTTCTTCAACAACCGTTAAGTCTTTAGCAATGTAGAAAGGTTTGGTATCCTCCCCTAGCTCTGTAATGTCTACCTCCTTAACTTCCACTGTCGTAGGACGTGGATCGGCCATTTTCTTTCACTCTTTTGGATGTCAATTGGAGCACTTTTCGTTCATCGATGGTGTAGGTTTTGAAATGGTTCGGCACTGAGAGGAAGCATGTCATGTCGTCCCCATCATCTTATGTCCTAGCCATCACCTTCTTTGTCTCTCGCTCGGCTTCAGCTAGAACCTTATTTTGTTTTATTCATCCTCCCTTAGAGAGTTTTGGCGTATCCGACTCTTGAGACGTGGCTTTCTCTTCTTGTTTTCCTGCCAAGGTTATCTTACTCAATTTCTCACCCCAGTTCTTAGAAAACTCCTCGTGCACCTTAGTGACTTCAAGATATCTTAGCCACTGGGAATCCCTGGGTTTACTGCCTAACAGGGCATTTCATCAAGATATCTTAGCCACTGGGAATCCCTGGGTTTACTGCCTAACAGGGCATTTCATCAAGCGATATACCTCTTTTTTTCCATTTTTGAGGCGTTAGGTGCTGTTAACCTTACGGTCTAGAGCCCTTCTGTGCTGGAGGTTTCTTTCTCTATTTCCTCTTCTCTTGATTACACATCTACCATGCGTAGTGAGGTGGTGGGAATGGTTCCTGATTCAACTTATTTGGTTCCCCTGGGGGGTAACACATCTATGGTGGCCCAGTACATGCATCCAGTTTTCACTAAAGTCCGAAGGTGAAAGTGATGCCTACATTTCAGCCTCTTCCTCTTCCCATGAATTCTTCCTAACTGGTTTGACAGACTTGCAAGGATGTGATTCGCTATGTGGTGACCAAATCATCTCTAAATAATTGCCCCTCCATGGGGTATGCCTTCCATGTATGGGATTAATTTTCAAGATTTGTGAATCCCTTCGAATATGCACTTGGTCTAATGCCCAATCGTGCACCACCTTAGCTTTCCTCGTGAAGGATATGCCCCTAAGGTGATATCATAAGAATCTGGTTGGTGCAGAAAGTCCATTACAACAAATGTATGATGGTAACGAAATGAAAAGACCTTAATCCAAACATTTTTCAATAGCCCCATAGGTCTTGAAGATGTCCCATCCACCATCTTGACGGTTAGATCCACCCTTTCTAATTCTGGTTTTCCCCAATTCTCCCAACATCTCTTAGTGTGATGATGTTCACACCCGCACCTCCATCTAGGATAGTAAGTGCTTGGTACTTGCTATGGTGAATTGGGATTGTGGCAATCGTGTCATCATAATACCAGCCCAATTGCTTGACAGGTATTTTGATGAATGTGGGGGCTCCCGCTTCCTTAGGCACTAGGTTCTTTTCTGCTAGAGGTGACTACTGTCTTCTATATTGGACATTGGGTTCATTCTTCCTTCTACCCAGTCCTTGACATCTGCCCACAATGCCAACGTGTTGAGTAGCAATGGTCCTAGCGGTATTTTAATAGTTGTGGATAGTATGGCTCCGAGAAGTTATGGTTCCACATGCAATTGGCTAGGTTTGG
The DNA here is from genome assembly GCF_041138505.1 of Cibotium barometz. Taxonomy (NCBI): domain Eukaryota; kingdom Viridiplantae; phylum Streptophyta; class Polypodiopsida; order Cyatheales; family Cibotiaceae; genus Cibotium; species Cibotium barometz. The sequence continues at coordinate 15,475,274 of NC_141047.1, read as the reverse complement.
CCAGCATTAACCACATTCTTTAGAGGACACTCCGCTACTCGATGAGGTCCATTACAATGAAAACATTGTATGGGTCCCCTATTTGAGTTTATGTCTTTTCCTTTCCACTGTACTGTGGTTTGAAACACTAGTACTAGCGTGCTATTTTGTAAGACATAGTACTCCAGTGTGATCTCTGTGGGCTCCTCGTAGTAGTAGTTATTGCCTTCTACCTCGCACATGATTTCTCCCTCTTCCAAGGGTTCCTCGATCAATGCCTAGTTGATCTTGGCCTATGGAGGTTGTGGTGGTTAGGACAGGTGCCGGCAATGGTGACATGTCCTGCATTCTGAACATCCCCCTTGGTAAGTAGGAGGTATTCAGCTACCCTATAGCCACATTAGTTTTCATTGGAGGGGCTGGTAAGGCTAGAGGCACTTTGGGTGCTAGTAGTTGTGCTAGAGGTTGGATACTCGGATATCTGCACATGGCAGTGTCATGGTTTCCTAGTCTCTGACAGTGAGCACAATAAAGTAATTGCCTTGGTCTTAGGTGAGGGAATTCAGTGCTTGTGTGATTTTGTCTCTACAAATAGAGCACCAAATCAACTCTCTTTAAGGATAGAGATGGGCATTCCCTGATACTTCTCTCCCATCCCTGACCTTTAACTTCTCCAAGACAGCATTACGAAGTTCCTCGACTATCATATTACCAACTTGCTTATTCTTGGATCTTGCGTCTTGATGATGACTAGATGCTGCCACTACCAAAGCTGCCTCAACATCTTCTGGTTGGGCAACTCGAGAATGTTATCCTCATATTCAATCGCTAGCTTACAACATGTATCTAGAGTGGTCGGCCGGGCTAACACCAGTAGGCTAACTGTTAACCAGATAATCATGCATCTTGTGATCTCGAACTCCTCTTCGAAAAAAACAGGGAAATAACCGACCTCATCAGTTAGCCTTTCCCTCACTTTACATCTTGAGTTCAAATGTTTGAGCTGAGAAACATAATCTTGCATGGACTCATTGTCTTTTTGCTTGACGTTGTGGAGGTGTGCTACAGGACTCCACCTATCACCACTTCGAGCGAAGCTTGGTATGAACACATTCTTAAGCCTAGTGAAATTTACTTTATCCTTAGGCTTTAGGGTTCGATACCATTGGTGGGCTTTCCCTTCTAGAGTTAGATAAAAATCATGTATCATGGTTACATCGCTCACTGGACCACACGTTTTGCAGGTTCACTCAAAGACCTCTATGTGTTAGATAAGGTCCCCATCTCCTAAAAACTTTTGCACCAGCTTCAAAATGATGTGTGGCTTCATCTGAGATGGTCTGGATTCAAGGGCAGTGCCTAGTTCCCTAACCATACCTCTGCCCATTTCTACAACCATATTCAACAGATCCGCCCTTGTTGTGACCACATTTAGATATGTGTTAGGATCCACAATTGGCATTCGAGGAGCTACCCCCTACTTAGACCTAGTCCTCTTCCTGCATCATTGGGTCTTCTAATTAACTTGGGTCTATGGTTTGGTCCGAATCCTCATCACTTGGCTCATTGTTAGCGGCCTTGGCCCGCCTTTGTTGGACTAAAAGTTCCATGCTCTTCAAGAAGGTGGGATCATTGATCATTTCTTGTATATCCTCTCTTGTGTAGAGCCAATCCTCTTCTCCTACAAATTCCCTAGGTAGATTGTCTGCCTCTTCTTGTGTTTCAAGGCTTTCATCAGCCTTTGGTTCCTCGTTGATGAGTTCTAGGGCTAGTATTCCCCCTTTTGTCATCCCCATCCACATATAATCAGTGGCAGTTCTAGATGTTTCTATATCCTTTCCAGGTGGTCAAAACAGATTCACAATATCCATTTCCCTCTCATGATGTAAATTGTTGTAGAAACAGCCTCAGCCCAATAGCTATGCGGCATATTCTTCTCTCCCATCAATGCTCGCGCAATCTCAGCAATGTGCCTATTTTTCCACTCAGCAACTCCATTTTTATGCGGAGTGTATCTGCATGTAAACTGTCTCCGAATACCATTCTTCTTCAAAAATTCAGAGAACTCATTAGAGAAGTACTCTCCCCCTCCATCTGACCTTAGGCACTTTACATATTTCCCTGTTTGCTTTTCAACCATAACTCTGAAATTTTGAAAATGAGTGAATACCTCACCCTTCTCCTTCATGAAGTATACCCACACTTTCCTTGTGTGGTCATCAATAAATGTCACATAATATCTGTAGCCTCCCATAGACATGGTCTTTGTAGGACCCCATACATCTGAATGCACAACATCTAGTGCATTTCTGCTCACATTTCTGTCACGTGGAAATACATGCTTTGTTTGCTTTCCAAATTGGCATGCTTCACATATTTTCTGCATACCTTCAACTTTAAACTTTGGCAGCCCTGTCACAATTCCTTTAGTCTGCATAGACTTCATTCTCTGCACATTCACATGTCCAATGCTTTTATGCCAAATATCTATGTCTGCAACAATTCCTGAAGTTTGTAAATGGTTCAGGAATTGTCTGCAACAATTCCTGAACCGTTTACAAACATCGCAACACTCACTTCAGGCATGTTTACATTCAATGTAAACATTCTGCCCACTCTGTTGCCTTTTGCAACCAACCTGCACTTGTCTTTAAAGTCTTCAACATAACAACCATCAGGGTTAAACCGAACCTGCAAACCCTGCTCAATCATTTGGCCAACTGAAACCAGATTCTTTGTTATGTTTGGAACATGAAGTACATCTACAAGGTACTTCACTTTGCCATCCTACATAGACAATGGCACATCTCCAACATGGGCAATTGGATGAGCAATGTCATCCCCTGTTTCCACAAAACCTGGTCTTTCAAGGTTTTTTATCTCCTTGAACCACTCCCCATGACTTGTCATGTGATTCGAAGCACCTGAATCAACGTACCATACATCATCTTTATGTGCTGCTTCAACATTTTCAGACATGGCATTAACGACATGCTGCATAACAAACAACCTTTCATTATCCTCATTGTTTTTGCTCGAGGATGCCTAGTTGTTTTGCTACAATTTTTCATTTTGCATGTCAGCCTACTTCTTATAACAATTTGCCTGCACATGTCTAGGCTTACCACAATAAAAGCATCCACGTGTATCATTATACTGCCTTTGCTAATTTCCACGACCTCTTTGACTCCCCCTGCCTCTGAATTGGCCTCTTCCACCTGCGTGTTATTGTTGTTGTGAATTCTGGGACTGTTGTTGTTGCTGCTGTTATTAGCCATAATTCTGATTACCTATTCGGCCACCTCCTTGGCCGCATCCACGGCCTCCTCTACCTCGTCCTCTTCCTAAACTTGTGTAGAAGGCCTATTGTTCTGAACTGTTTTTCTTTTGTGAATACTGTTGGTCTTCACCCAAGCTCTTCTCTTCTATAATCAACATAGACACCAAATCTGTGAAATTGGGAATGTTTTCCCGAGTCTGAATAGACGTCTTGAACACCTTGTATTGTGGCCCAAGACCACGTAGACAGACTTCCACCTTATCATCATCATCTACTGAAACGCCAATAGATGCAAGGGATTCCACAATACCCTTGATCTTCAATGCATAGTCATTCACAAACATACTCTTTTTCTCCACAATATGAAGTTCATTCTTCAACTGTATCTTTTGTGCCTTGGTATTTGTTTCATAGAGTTTTACCAAGGTGTCCCACGCCTCCTTGGGGGACTTGGTATCCTGTATGTGCCCAATCATGGTGTCCTGTATTGTCATAGAGAGCCAATACATAACTTTTCTGGCTCCTTGGTTCCAATCCTTGAACTCTTTCACATCTACCGGCAGTCGGATTGATCTCCAGTGCCTCTTCATGCTCACCTTCTATGTAGTCCTAGTAACCTTTTTCCATCAGGAAATTTGTCAACCTGAACCTCCAGGCATGGAAGTTGTTCTTATCAAGCTTCTCAGCAACAATCTGGTTTATGCCATCATTTAACATCTTGCCAAATACACAAATTTACCAGAAACAGCACTCTGGTTTGTCCTGCACAAACTGTTGTATTTTCTACAACGGTACTATACTACACTCAAATGTCACAACCAGTGACCTCAATGTGCATACATACACCCAATGGTAACTGTTGACCTCCTTGCAGCACACACAATGTCTGCACAACCAATCTGTCTTCCTGCAGTTCTTAAAATAGAGTTCTGCAAGGAATGGATGACTTGTCCGCAGTGCTCGAAATCGCCTGCTTTTCGAAAAATGGAGGTCCTAACGCGCCCGAAACGCGTTTTCGGCCCAAAAAATGCTATCCAGTATAACAATAGAGTTGCCCTATAGCTTTACTCCCACGAAGAAAGCTCCTCAATCAGAGATCGTTTGCCGGTGCCTCCCGTAGAGCTCCCGACAAGGGTGTAATTGCCAACATAAATAGGGAAGAGTAGATGAAGCTCTTACCCTCGTACCGCTTCCTGTGTTCTCTTGCTTGCAGCTCAGCCCTTAGCATGAACCAGGCTCTGATACCATGAAAAGATGCAGGGGAGAAGAGAGATTGAGCTCTTGCAAGCACACACACACTCACAAAACCCTAAAAGAGAACACACAAGGTGAGAGGCTGAAAATCTTCTTCTTCTTCACCCAACACTCAACACACCATATACAAAGATAAGAGTACACACAATATGAAAGGTACTCAACCAAATACATACTAGGGTTCTCTATAGTGTGAACCCAACTAAATGAGCTGGCACTATAACTATGCCAGTCTCTAGAATGGCTGTCACACACAGCCTGTCATCCCACTGGCCGCATATCACCCGTGATCTCACCAACCATGCCAGTGGTGTAAGTGTGGGGCCTATCCCCTAGACGGGTCATCAGTGTCCACCGCCTCACTAGGTGAGCTCGATATCTCAACAATTACCACATGGGTACCTCAATCCTTACATTGTTCTAGTATGATTACTAAATGATTATATGATGTTCTACTGTGATTGCCACATGGCTATCTCAATCCTTACAGTGGTATATTATCCCTATGCTACAAAGCTATTGTTATACCTTACATTGGGATATTATCCATATGTAATAGACCTATAGTTAATCCTTATATTTTGATATTGTCCCTATGCTACAAACCTATGATTACTATATTGCTACCTTAATCCTTACATTGGGATATTTTCCCTATGCTGCTACAAACCTATAGTTAATCCTTACATTGGGATATTGTCCCTATGCTACAAACCTATGATTACTATATGGCTACCTTAATCCTTACATTGGGATATTATTATCCCTATGCTACCATTCACCCCATAGGTATGGCCATCCTACATAACTTAAAACCTAAGCTACATCAAAGTTTTATAGTTATACCTCACATTGGGATATTATCCCTTTGCTACAAACCTATAGTTAATCTTTACATTGGGATATTATCCCTATGCTACAAACATACAGTTAATCCTTACATTGGGATAATGTCCCTATGCTACAAACCTATGATTACTCCTACTCGATTACTATATGGCTACCTTAATCCTTACATTGGGATATTATTATCCCTATGCTACCATTTTCCTTATAGCTATGGCCATCCTACATAATTTAAAACCTAAGTTACAAACCTATGATTACTATATGGCTACCTTAATCCATACATTGGGATATTATTATCCCTAATGCTGCCATTCACCCTATAGGTATGGCCATCCTACATAACTTAAAACCTAAGCTACATCAAACCTCCATTCTCTCCTAGCACAAATTGGTGCATGCTCCTCCTTATACCTTAGTGAACCTTTACACTATAGTCTTTCTACTATGGTCACTACCTAGTAAGCCCTTGTATTGGAATACTATCCCTACCATATAAGGTTTTTACCTATCCTATTTAATTAAGCCTACCCTACATAACCTAAAACATGCAAACTCCCCTTTATCTTATCAACCTACATCTATCCTATACATTTTGGAAACGGAGTGAAGCCACATGGGGGGTCGTTTAGCCTTCCTTGTTTCCATTCCATTGGCTCATTAGGTTATACGAAATCTAGGTAACATGAACTTAATAAGTTGCCATGGTTGTGGGGTATGTGTGATGTGATGTGAGGTGGTAAGAATTAACTAAGGGGAAAGAAATAACTTTAGTGTAAAGAAAATCTTATAGGTTTCAGCTTGGATAGGGTACGCTTAAATAGGAGAGGTTGTAGGTTTATAGGTTATTAGGGATAATATTTTAATATAAGAATTAAGTTAAAATATGCACTGATGGGTCACATTGTGTTCGAGGGAGAGAGCACACTGCTTGTATTTGATTCAAGTGAGCACACTCCTTATATTTGATTCAGGTGTGCAAAAGACTAAATGCTTAAGATTATTTAGAGATTTGGCAAATATAACTTTGGTGAGTAAATGTGAAAAAAAGGTGTAGAGACTAATGGGGTCATGGATGATGTAGCTGGACTGATGTCATGGAGCTACATAGGAGGTTGTTGAAGTGGCATGCTAGATGTCACTTGGAGATTATATATGAAGTGCTCATTTGAGCTATTAAAAGTGTGTACTTTCTTATTCTCACTTGAAGAGATATATTCTAATGGAATAAACGCTAGTCTTTAGCTTATTATTGTGTATTTAGTCACAATTAATACTTGTTGTTTTTAATCAACCATAATTTATTCACTTACTTTGATCCTCCATACCTAGCCTAGATTTCCAAATTGGTAGAGCAGAGCCTTATGTGGGTAGTATCAAGACAATATACAGTAGGGTACGCGCACTAGATAGATTAACTTGGACACATAGAGAAACTTGAGATAATTGCAAGTGATTTATTTGCATTGCTTGAAAAATGACTCTGTTTTATATGAGGAGAGTACATGTTGGCTTTGCTTGCTCATGTGGGATAACTTTATTTAGGTGACTTGGCACTCTAGCATCACTCATTTCAACACCCCTCCTTGATTCTAGATTGGGTACAATTTTAGGCTTTCACTCTTACTCTATTTAGTCACTCCCTTTTATGCACTTTGGCACCACTTTCTCAACACCCCCCTTGGTGCCAAATCTTTGGGCTACTCAAAATGGTTGGATATTGATTACAAAATGAGAAACTTTGGTCCATGTGCTACTTTCTACATTCCCCTGTGTGCTATGAGAAACTTTAGCCTATGTGCTACTTTGACACTTCCTCACCTTAAAGCTACTTTGGCTCTAGGTGAGGGATCAATTTCTAGATTGGGTACATCACTTTTTGTGGAAAGTATGATTTTTTTCAATAATTTTTTGTTTGAGAGATGGATAGTGAGGTGAATTTTTGATGCGAGGCTTTTGTTGCTTCTCTTTCTTCTTGGTTGTATCTTTTCTTGTAGCCTTCATGTTTGTTGCCACTTATGCTTTGCTTGTGCACACCTACGCTTGCATACTCATTTAGCTTTATGAAAATGTGAAAATGTTTAGATGTATATGGGCTTTATCACACATGATCATAAAGACATTTTTACTTGAATAGAAGCTAATATTGAAGTCAAGCATGTGAAATGTCACATTATGTTGATATTTAGCCATGCGTGACCACCTTTTTTCTTCTCAAAGACATAATGACTACGAAATTTTGTCATATATTTTTTTTCCTATGTTTTTTTGCAAAAATAATACTATGACATTTTTTTAGAGTGGCCTTTCACCCCACGAGTGGCTTAAAGTGAACAAAATGTCATCTCTAGATGGTGAGTTCTAGACAACAACTTAAAGTTGAACAAAATGTCACCTCTAGATGGTGAGTTCTAGTAGATAAGAATTTAATCTTTTTGCTTTGTAGAAAACTCATAAAGTTTATAGCCTCAACTTGTTGTCCCTTAGATGAGGTTGCATTAGCTTGCATACCTTAATCTTGATGCTTGTATGTGGCTTAAAATTGAAGAAGAGACTATACATGGTGAGCTCTAGGCAAGAACTTAAAATTGAAGAAGAGATTTACATAGACAAGACCTTAACCATTTCGCTTTGTATAAAGCTCATACAAGTAATAGCTTTGGGGCCTCAACTTATTGTTTCTTGGATGAGGTTGTGTTAGCTTGCAGGCCTTAAGCTTAATGTTTCCTAACCTTCTCTAGAAAAAAAATCTTTGGCAATTTAAAATGGGTTTCATTATGAAGCTCTGAAATGAACCACGCGTTTATTTGAAAACTACTTATCAAACATCTTGATTGTTTTAAAAATTAGTAACGAAGTCTATTTTGATCAAATACTTACCACAAAACATAAACTTTAACCAAAGCTTGTGTTTGGAGCACATTCAACTCTGAGAATATTGCTATAAACAAAAAAGAGGCAAGAATATCAATGTTTCTAAATTTTTGAAACAAAGAATTGAGTGCCTACAGAGTGCTCAAATGGGGTAGACCTTAGAGGCCACGTACCTTCTTATTTACTAGATTAGCTAACATGTTATATGAGTAGAGGGGGACAAGGATTAGCTAACATGTTATACAAGTCACTATACGTTTTGTAATTGTGAAATGAGCGACATTGAGCAGGATCTAACATCAGATTAGTGTGAGTGTGTGTAGCTCGGTGGTAAAATACATGAGGTCCCATGTGGCTACGGAAGGTGGAATAATCCATCGGCTCGCACAACAGCCCCGCCTAGAAGCTTGTTATTTTAGCAACATGCCATGCGTGGCGTGCATCATCCAACATTCACATTGGTGAGTCCACCTGTCGGCACGAATGGGATGTGAATACCGGTAAGATATACAAAATATTTCTATTTATATAAATAAATCAAGGACCTCAAATATGTAGATTTGCGTTTGTCATGTAATGGTGCCAATGGTTTTTTTTGTCATCTAATATGTGCACGCTGTAGGTTTTTTTTTTTTTTTTTTTTTTGCTTTTTGCTTTTTCGGCTCGAGAGACTGTGGCTTTCAGCAAGGACAGTATTTTGTGGAGGGGGGGGGGGGGGGGCGGGGACCATTTGCATCTCGAAATTTTGCTTTTCTATTTTGATGATTTTTCATTAGTAATTTGTGCAATTTGGGCGTGTGAATTTTTGCTTCATTAGAGATTTTTGCCTTTTCTATTTTGATGATTTTTCATTAATAATTTGTGCAATTTGGGCGTGTGAATTTTTGCTTCATTTTTTGTCTGTGAATTTTTGCCTCATTTGAGATTTGCGCTCAATTTTTTTAATTTTTATTTATTTTATTTTTTCGCCTGACATCATGCAAATGAAAGGCACTGTAAAGTAGAGAGAGAGAGAGAGAGAGAGAGAGAGAGAGAAAAGGAGAGGGAGAGGGGTGCGTCTGTGGGTCTGGAATGAGTGTGATTGTGTAAGGACTCCCTCTACCATCTCAGTGATCACCCTCTGTCTGTGAAGGTGTGTAAAGGAAGGCACTGAAGACGAAGTGGAAAAGGGCAATGGCATTTAATGTGTAGGTAGAAGCTGAAGAAGTGCAGAGAAGAGCTCCCTCTCTCTCTCTCTCTCTCTCTCTCTCTCTCTCTCTCTCTCACACACACACACACACACTCTCTCTCTGCACACACACACACACACAGACAGGACGGTAGATAGCTTAAGTAGCTACTGCAGAGAGAGCTCTTTATGGAAGAGAAAACAGTGGATTTGACATGTTTTTTTCTCCACGAAGCTCAATGTGCTAAAGTCCCTTCTCTCTGACTCTCCCAATTTCATGAAACATGAATGATTTTTTCTGATGATAATTCGTCGTCGGCATTCTCCATTTGGGCTGGGAAACGTCTTGCGTTCTGGAGTGTAAATGTGGGTAGAAAAAGCTGCACAGAATTCACATTCCTAGGTATCGGGAGGTGGCCCTGAGGGGTATAGATATATGGTGGAAAGGCCCCGGAGGAAAAGCAAAAGGAAGAAGCGAGGCCCAGGCAGGCTGAGAAAGAAAGAAACAACTAAAGAGAAGCAACGGATCCCCAAATCTTGCTCTCTTTTCTCTACACTGTATACAGAACCCCCCCCCCCCCCCCCTCTCTCTCTCTCTCTCACACACAGTGAACCCTTTCTACCCTTTCTCAATTTCTGAATTGCATTTGCTCTCCTTTTGGTAGATTTGGTGACCCCTTTACTGCATTTTTTCCTGTTTCTTTTCATTGCTTGATTACGCTTTATTACATACTCCCCCATCTCTCTCTCTCTCTCTCTCTCTCTCTCTCTCAGAGGAAAGGGTCCTAGCTCTTTGTGAGCCCCTTCACTCCTTCTCATCTGCTTTACCTGCCTGCTTTCTTCTTTGATGTGAGATTTGTGCTTGTCTTTTACAGTCTTCTTTAAGAAAAAGGCAGCTCTTTACTTGCTGCATTTCGGAAAGGAGAGGGGGACAAATAGAGAGAGACAGAAGGGATTTCTTAAGAGCAGGTTAAAAAAAATAGTAGCCACTCAAGAGCACTGTGGCTTGCACGACAAGGCAGACAGAGAGAGAGAGAGAGAGAGAGAGAGAGAAGAGAGAGAGTAGAGTACTGTGGCTTGCAAGACAAGGCAGGGAAGTGCACTAAGGTTTTGCAGTATCATGGGAAAGCTCTTTTTCAGCTCAGCAGCAGCGGCAACACCAAAGGGCTCCATGGCAGAGCTTACTACTGCTGCTGCTGCTGCTGGAGCTGGTGGCTATGGTGGTGTGAGCTCTCTCTCAAAGAGGCTGAAGGTAGCAAGGGTCCTGATTTTTCCGAGGAGCAGAATGCAGGTGTGGGTCATCCGGCTGAGCACCAGCATTCTAGTGTGGACATGCCTTCTGCAGCTGCTGGCTTTGGGCGGCCAGCTATGGCGCCCTTACCACCTCCTCCTCAATGGTTGGCCCCCTTGCTTCAACGACCAGAGCGAGTTCGAATCCCATCCCCAATCTACACTAACAACAACAGCAGCCGCAGCAACCCTGCACACCCCTTCCTCTCATCTCCCCTCTGATAACCTCACCTCCCCACTCCTCCTCCCCCCACGTAAGTGTCACTTAATTATTGTGGCTCGTATTATTACCTGATTTCTATGCTTAATTCTACATTGCAATTGTTACTTATAGATAATGACACTCCAGTACTTAATCAAGCTCCCACAGTGGTCTAATTTCTAGTTTTCCAATATATACATCCATTCCTTCAGCATTTGTATATGCTGAAAACTCATTATCTCATCACAATATGGCTCAATGCATGCAGGATCGTACATAAATAATGGATATCTGCTGGTCTCTTGCAATGGAGGCCTCAATCAAATGCGAGCTGCGGTAAACACAAGCATGCACACACGCCCACACACGCTCAATACACAGTTTTATGCTTACCTCAAACATCACTAGCATGACCAATTTGTTTACGATTTATGGTAACATAGTATATCACAACCCTCTTTCTTTTTGCAGATATGTGACATGGTTGCAGTTGCAAGACTTTTGAACTTGACCCTGGTTGTTCCAGAGCTTGACAAGACCTCTTTCTGGGCCGATCCAAGGTGAAAACCTCACATTTTATGAAGTGTTCATATCTCCCTTTTATCTTAGATATGATTTACTTGTTTATGCACCTACATACATCAATGGGTGAATATTTTGATCACCTTAATCAACATGTAGATTTAATGATAATTCTAACTTGCTCTTAACAGTCATGCGCTTCTCTCTCTCTCTCTCTCTCTCACACACACACACACACATGTATGATTGTGTGTATGACATACACACATAGATGATGCATAAATGTATGTGGTGTGTGTGTGTGTGTGTGTGTTACTAGACATTTGTCATCTGGCTTGCCTCCACTAATATTCATGTGTTTATAATAAAAGCTACACAATCATGTGTTTTGCCAGTGATTTTGGGGATATTTTTGATATCAAACATTTCATCACATCCTTGAGAGATGAGTTGCGGATCATCAAGGAAGTTCCCGAGAAGTTCCGTTCAAGAGTGAAAAAAGGCTCGGTTCTTTCCTTGCCTCCAGTCAGTTGGTCGAATGAATCCTATTACCTTAATCAGGTTAGCCTTATCTTGGTCTTGCATGTTTGTCAGGATTTAAATGGGTTAACATGTTAATGGTCTGATTCTGATGTGGAAGAACTCTTTGGGCAGATTCTTCCCCTCATAAGGAAGCACAAAATTGTCCAGTTCAGCAAAACAGATACCCGTGTGGCAAATAGTGGCCTCTCTAATGACTTCCAAAAGTTAAGGTGCCGTGTGAACTACAGTGCACTGCGGTTCACCCCACACATAGAACAGCTGGGTCGTAAATTGATTGAAATTTTGCAAGCCAATGGTCCTTTCTTGGTGTTACACTTGAGATATGAGATGGACATGTTGGCTTTCTCTGGATGTACACATGGTTGTACAGAAGAAGAGGAGGAAGAGCTTACAAAAATGAGGTCAGAATGCTAGATTCAATGTTAAGCACAACAAAATTTGTTTGAACACAACTGATGTAAAGCATGTAAGTAATCTTGGGCACCCTATTGCATGTGTGCACTTGGATGTAGGCACGGGTATCTGTGTGCTCACAGTTACACATGGGGTGTAATGCACCTCTTTGTGTCATGAAGGTTTGATTATGCTTTCGTTTGTCTGTGTTTGAATGTATTATTCTTGCTTGAATGTTTTTCACATGAGTGCACACATTTGTGCGTATGCGGCATGCGTACCTATGCATGTGCATGTGTGCAGTATGTTTGCGTTGTGTGTGATTAATAAGGTTGGATTTCTGCTTACAGATATGCATACCCCTGGTGGAAAGAGAAGGTCATTGATTCTAAACAAAGGAGATTGGATGGCCTTTGCCCACTTACACCTGAGGAGACTTTATTGATATTGAAAGCATTTGGTTATGGCAAGGAGACCCAAATATACATAGCTGCAGGGGAGATTTATGGTAGTGAGAGAAGGATGGCAGGCTTGCATGCAACTTATCCAAACATTGTAAGTGTCTTTTGGCTCACAAAACTTGGATTGGGCTTCACTAGAATGCTTTGCTTCTTAGTGTCTAAACTTCAGGTTTTGGGGGGAATAAGATTGAGAATTTGTTTGTTCAAGTAGTAAGGTAAATTGAATCAGCTAAGATAAGCTTGAACCTTTGTTTTAAATGCCAAAAATCTTCCTTTTGGGGCCATGGATGCTGGGCCATAGGTGCATTTTTAAAGAGGCAGAGTTATGGTCCCAGCAACTTTTGCTTTGCTAGTTATGGGAAACACAGGAAACAGGCAGGGAACGGTGTTTCCCACATGCACAGCCTGAATTTTTTTCCAGTGAGAAATGTTCCCCATGGGGAAATGGGCCATTTCTCCAACTGTAGTTGCAACCCTTACTACATCCATTCAGCATTGGCTAGCTCCATGACACAAGTGTATATTGAGTTTCTGCTCATCTACTTCCTCTAGGCCCCTATCAAACCCCCATGCTGATGGGGGTTCCATTCTTCAGCCTTCTCAAATCTGTAGTTTCTCATTCAGGTTCAACCCCACTTTATGGAACTTCATTTTGATTCAGCTCATCCTCCCCACCTCAAGTCGTCTCTTAGGACGAAGACCACACATTTTGTGGGACTTCGGTAGATCTGCTCAGCTGTTTGACTTGTGAGTCATGGTTATCCTCCACCCAGATTTCATGGGTCCAACATGAGAGAGTGTATTCATATCACAGTAACTTAATTACCCAAAAACCTTCAAACCTTTCAACTTCAGAACTGTTTCTACTCTAAACTCCAAAACAAATTGATGAAATCTTCAAAGTTTCGACTTTGAAAGCTCATCAAAGCTTACATGGAGAATATTCCCTGCTTTTTAATGGATTAACAATTAACCCAGTATTTCGGAAATTGAAAAAGGGAAAAAGCCTGAGATTTTCACCAATACAGTGGTTAACAAAGGGGCAGAAAAGCTTTGCAACTCCTCAGCTGAACTAATTCCCTAAAAAACACAATCCATCCCACAAACTTAGAAAACTTTGCAACTCCTAGGTTGGGCTATTCACTAAAAGGCGTAATCCACCCACAATTATAAATAAAACACATGCAAATGGTGCACCACACTAGGGATCAGGCTGTTCACCCCCCTTAGGGTATCTTTTATCCCTCAACTTGCATCAACCCTTCCAGGTGGGCTCTCACCACTACGAAGTCACAAACATCAAAGGTTGGCCCCAACAGTACTGGCACGATTGCCCAATGTAGTCAAAAGCAGTCATAACTTCAGTGTTTGATCTTGTGCAGTGCCCTTTATATCTACTTGCTATGGAGCCCTTGATCTTTTGAAAGCAGTCTTGGATAGCATTGCCGGATAAATAAGGCTATGCATTCTTCATTTTCATGCTGTTTTAACTCTTTTGTTTTGAGTTCTTGGCTATGCACATTGAGCTGCAATTATTTGAGATCAAGCTAAAGTGGACCAAAAACGGTTATCTTGAAGAGATCTTCATTTTTTACAGTAATATCTCGTGTGACTTGAGAGTTTCATTGATGCAATCAACATGCATATGGGTTGGAAAGGTCTGAGCTCAGGTCAATCAAGCAAAGGCTTCTTATGCTCATTCATGTTTTATAGCAAGCTTGAGAGTTCTCTTTCATCTTGGTGTGTTTTTTGAGAGCCTTGCACCCTTTTCCCAGGTCCGGAAGGAAATGCTTCTGAGCTCGAATGAATTAAGACATTTCCAAAACCATTCCTCTCAAATGGCTGCCCTGGATTATTTGGTGGCAATTGAAAGTGATGCATTTGTGCCCACATATGATGGAAACATGGCCAAGCTGGTGGAAGGTCATCGGAGGTATGCCTTTTGATGAAATGATGATACAAGTGCATTTTTATGCAGTGTGATGTGAAGGGTGATTGCAGCTGATGCCTTTTGCTTTTGGAAACATGGAGTGTGATGTGAAGGGTGATTGCAGTTGATGCCTTTGCTTTTGGAAACATGCAGTGTGATGTGAAAGGGTGATTGCAGCTGATGCCTTTGCTTTTGTAAACATGCAGGTATTTGGGGTTCCGGAAAACAATACTGTTGGATCGAAAGCTGCTAGTTGGGCTGCTCGATCAGCATCAGAATGGATCTTTGCAATGGGATGAGTTCTCGAGTGCCGTACAAGCAGCCCATCAAAACCGCATGGGTAGTGTGGCAACAAAGAGGAGAGTAATCCTTGACAGGCCCAAAGAGGAAGATTATTTCTATGCCAATCCACATGAATGCCTACCTTAATGCCCTTTCCTATTTTTCTTTCAGCTGCTCCCAAAGCCACACCATCCCCCCCCCCCCCCCCCCCCCCCCCACCCCCCCCGCCTCTCCCTCTCCTTGAGTTCTAGTTGTCACTCATCTGATAAATCATAAAACACTCCTTTCCAAGACCAAAACCAAAGGGAGGGATTTCACAAAAAGCAAATGGAGTAAGTCTTCCTAGGTTGGAGTTGGAATGATGAGAATGAAACAGTGGCTTTTTTCAGCCACAACTTCACCATTGAGGAGCAAGCCTGCATTGGTCTCTTGCACATGGGGTTCTTTCTTCGTCAATCATTAGTATAAGAGATATGGAACTATGTGTAATTCCCACCAATGCCAGTTATTGCAAATTTAGTTCAAAAGCCGAGTTGAACCACAGCCACCATTCTTATTTGCTGTACATCATCTATATAATTTGCAGTCCTTGATACTACTTAAAGGCCACAAAATGATAATATGTGCAGCAGCATGGATTTTTTGGGAGCTACATGAGCAATAAGGTGGCATAAAGCTGGGAGTGCTTAAGGAAAAAATGTTGTTTTGCATGAGGAACACACATATATAATCATGGAGACTCAAATATAATCATGTTGTGGCTGTGTATTTTAGTAAATTGAACCTTTGATGCACCACTTTGCTCACCTCCATTTGCTCTTGCGTCATGGTCACCAACACCTATGCTAGTTGTAGCCTTTGCCACCGTATCTTTGAGACTTTGAGCTGTTCAATGAGTGTACTTTTTGCCACTCCACCTAGATCTTTCTTTCTTTACGAGCACATTATTGCAGTGATGCTGTGTACCCTTGCAACAGTCAATGATCTTGCCATCCTTCCCCATGCCTACAAATCCATTGCTCCCACTCTGCACATCAAGGTTGCATGTAGCATGCGCTCTCCTTTTAGTAATTGATGTAGAGGGCAATAAATCCTGCTAGGCAACTGGTCTCAAAGTGTTGCATCACCATGCCATGTGTAAATTCTACGAATGTGTGGTGGTGGTGGATGCAATTGACGCACTTCATTTGCAGTTCACTGAAAATGTGATCCTGATGTTTGCATTGGGTGGTTCATTGAATTCCTTATTATTTGCCAACGAAGCCCAAACCCTAAACCTAGGCTCCAAGGTAAGCCGCAGCGCATGAGGCCAATCCGGACCAAAAGGGTCTCTCGACTGACCAGAGGAGCCAGTAGCGCCCAGGCCAGAAGCTCCATGTGTGTTGCCAGAGGAAAAGGGGTTAGCTGGACGCCAAGAAACACCAGATAGCACACCCACTCTCTTCACAACTGCAGCCAAGGCGCACCCTGCAATCATATAGTCCAAAAAGTCATCTCTACGCCTGCTTTTTTTCCCTCATAAAATGCATAACAATAAAGCCTAATCAGGATTTGACATCAACAGGCATTACACAAAAGCACATTAACTACTCTCTGTTTTTGGGCGAGAAAGAAGAGAATATATTTAAATAAAAGGAAAAGTACAAAAGACCCTATATATACTAGCTCACCTCCATCATTATCTAGTACGAGATCTTAAAGATCTTTGTGAGGTGAGATCCACGGCCATTACACTGAAGATTGCACGCACAAATCTTGACGATCCATCTTCAAAGTAAATTCGATTGAATAAACTATGTAGCGTTGGGAAATAGCACCTAATAATGGCTTGAAACTGCACAATTTCATTGCCCGAAGGTATAGTATAGTGGTAAGATGTTTCCGTTGGGGCAACCCAAAATCTCGAGTTCAAGTCCTTTTTTTGGCACATAACATTTTGCTCCAAATTTTTCCAAGTCCCAAACCAAAATTCATCCTCATCCCAAGATGTAAACTACGAAGTAAACTATGATTTGTCGAGTAAACTAGGAAGTAAACTATGTCCGTTTAGTAAACTACAAAGTAGATTAGGAAGTAAACTACGATCGCTTAGTAAACTATAAAGTAAACTAAGATGTAATTAATAATGGCTTGAAACCACACAATTTCATTGCTCAAATGTATAGTGTAGTGGTAAGACGTTTCCATTAGGGCGATCCAAGGTCTCAAGTTCAAATCCCCTTTTACACATAACATTTTGCTCTAAATTTTTCTAAGTTCCAAACCAAAATTCGCCCTCATCCCATGATGTAAACTATGATTTGCGGAGTAAACTAGGAAGTGAACTATGTCCGTTTAGTAAACTACAAAGTAAACTAGGAAGTAAACTACGATCTCTTAGTAAACTACAAAGTAAACTAAGATATAATTTTTTCAATTTACTCGCCATAGTTTACTTGTCCGACGTAGTTTACTCCATCTGACAGCCCAAAAAAGACGTAGATCAATGCCATCCACCGACAAGGGTCTTTAAGACCCCATGTTAGATAGTTCTGAGGCTCGCTCAGTACAGTGGATATGTATCTTTGTACAAATTCTGCATCTTTGTATAAATTGTTAACGGTGTGTGTGAGTTGTATACATAAGCAAGTTGTAGATGTAAATATCCATTTTCTATAATTTCAAGAAAAAGGGGGCGGGAGGATAGGCTAGGCACATGCTCTACGCAATTCCTTACTAGGAGGGCTCGCAAATTTCTACAATACAGGTCATTGAATTTCTTTTAGATTGAATTGATTTGCAAGTCTCTTCTCCGCCCACTGTGACAAGGAGCTCTAAGGCATCAAAAAATGACTACTTTACTAGTGCACACAGCATTTGAGGCTTCTAAAAGAATCGGACTTGAGTCCACCATGGCTTACCACCTTGTTCATGCTCCCTAGCAAGTAGCCCTAAACAAGCTGCTACTCTTGAGGTGTTGGTCTCAACATAGACCATAGAAACATCTTTAGCAACACCTCAATTATAAAACATTGCATCCATTTTCTCTATGGTTACTGTTGCCATAATATATATAGGTAGTGATGTGTGTGAATACACTTAGGACCGTCGGGGTACTTTTTTCCTCTTTAGGAGGTCTTTTCCCCTGGCTTGTATATACGCCCATTATTCTAGGGCTAACTTATCTTTTGTACATTGACACAATCTAATACACTGTGTGTTGTGTGCATTCTTGCTTCTTCTTCTCCAAGCTTTGTGTGCTTTCTTGCAACCCTAATTCCAACAATTGGTATTTCAGCAGGCATCTGCTCCCAGGGCTACGTCGCTAGCACCCTCCGACTCACGTTCTCCGATTGAGGTGAGCTTTCACGAGTGCTTGCAAGTCCCTATACTCTACAAATACAGCCCGTTAGGGCTATGCGTACTCAGAAATTGCATCTGAGGTCGTTTCGGGCTCCGTTTTTTCATTACAAGTTCTGTACAAGTGTTTTCGTCATTTTGTGCAGAAATTTCGACAGTGCAGTTTTCTGCAAAATAGGCATACGTATTCTATTGTGGACCGTGCTACATAGCACGGTGCTACATAGCACGAGTTGTTTTCTACTCAGTCTTTGCTTCATTACAGGTAGCTTTTGCATCAATTTCAGTCAGTGGCCATGGCTGATAACAGCAATGATGTATTTCGCATGTTATCTCTGCTGATGAGACAAATTGGATGGAGACAGCAACTATCCACTTTGGGCATACATGATGCAGCATGTTTTGGTTGCAAAAGGAGTGTGGAACATCGTGCAGGGTATGGATGTACGTCCAGGTTCTGTGGATGTAGGATCTGCTGAGGATGTTGCAGGTTCCAACAGCTCTACTGTTGATGCTGTTTTACTAACCACTGCTGAACAAGCTCGTTGGGATGGTAAAGATGCACAGGCTCATGCCTTGATTGCACTTTCTGTTAAACGTAACATCACTCCACATATTCGTTCAGCTAAAACAGCAAAACAGGCTTGGGATATTCTAGCTGGTTTGTATGCAGGTCGTAACGAGGCAAAAATCTCTTACCTGCGTAAAGAGCTAGAATCGAAGATTATGTAGGAAGATGACGACATGAATGTTTTTCTTGCCGAGATTAAAGATCTCAAGGAACAATTGATTTTTGCAGGTGAGATTATTCCTGATCATTCTCTTGTGCAGACCGTTCTTGATGCTTTACTTAAGTCATATCACACTTTTGCTTCCACGTGGAGACTTGTTACTGAGAACAGACCTGATGTTGTCAAGTATGATACTTTAGTCAACAAGCTCTTGCAAGAAGCACAGTCCAGGCAAAACAGGGCTAGGCAACGTGCAATTGATTAGGCATTTGTTGCTGCCCAGCGCAGAGAAGAAGCGGTAAGGCAGCCCCTTCCACTGTTTCTTCTCCTATTAGTAGGTCTGCAACTTCTTCTCCTTCCACACAGGTAGCAACAATAGGTTTGAGAAGGCTCTTGATGATAAAGGCAAGAAAAAAATCAGGTGCAACTATTGTAAGGCAACTGATCATGTCATTAAGAATTGCCCTAAGCTAAAGGCTAAAGAGGCAAAGAAGAAAGAGTCAAATCCAGCCACAATAGCGGATGCTTCTACAAATGCAGATTCTGCAAATGTTGTGCAAGATATGTTGTGCAGGATACAGAATGGACGTTTAGCGTGTATTGCCAGTATGACCCATCTGTACATGATGCATGTTTGACAGTGGTGCTACAAAGCACATTACCTCGCTCGTGATATGTTCACTTGTCTCTTGAGGCTGTCCCCCTAATGGGAATACTGTCACATGTGCCAATAATGCTTCTTACCCAGTGAAGAGCGTTGGTAAAATTATGCTTACTGCTGCTACAAATGGCAGCGCTTTCACACTTTCAGATGCTTTGTATGCGCCAGGGATAAAGAAGAATCTATTGTCTATCTCTGCACTTGTTTGCTAGACTTGGACTTGTAGTCAAATTTGTGGATGACAGATGTACTGTTCATGATTTGACTTCTGGT
Organism: Cibotium barometz; assembly: GCF_041138505.1. NCBI lineage: Eukaryota > Viridiplantae > Streptophyta > Polypodiopsida > Cyatheales > Cibotiaceae > Cibotium > Cibotium barometz. Next base: position 15,455,246 of record NC_141047.1, on the reverse strand, counting down.
GATACGATTATTGCATTTGGCACCTTGTTTCGTGGGCTGTATAGGCTCAATTCTTATGACAAGGATTCTAGTATTTGATCTACCATAGCGCATCACATTGCTCTAATTTCAACATGGTATCAGAGCCATGCCTAGAATCCATCATTTTGTGAGCCCATTATCTTGCTAATCATTTTACTGATTAGGATTAGTAGAAAATTATAATTTTTCTTCTTTTTTTTAACTCACCTCTGTACCCCCAGCTGGTGGAGGAGCTCTAGCTCCTTGCACACATCACATTAGGCCAAACCCTTCTAGCCACAACCAGCCAACTCATTGCTACTCAAGCTCATCAAATCAGCGCATTTTCGCCGATGGATTTAGGAGAAATCATGAATTTAGCAGGCGCCTATTTCTAGGAGAAAATTTGAGATCTTCACTTCCACAGTTCAAATGGGTCTAATTCCTCTTAGCCCCAAGTGTTTTCAAGCATGCTCTACAAGCTGTGAAGTCAGAATTCAATTTGATCAAGTCTACAGTGAGATCCAAGCTCTTCATCAAATCTGCAGAGGTGACTTTGGTAAAACAGAGATTAAGCATTCAATATTTGGTCAAATCCTGTGTTTCTTGGCTTAATCCTCTACTATACTCATTGCTATTGATGTCTTTGAAAGCATTTGAGCTCATTTGAAGTCTAAGGCACCAGATTTGGACTCCTCGCATACTCTATTTTTTGCACACAAAATAGAGGATTAATTTGTTAATTAGTGATTAATTAGTGTTAATCACTGTATTTTGGTACAATTGAGGGTTCAAATTAACCATTAGGTATCTGATACAAATTCCTATAACTTCAGATTGCAGTTCGGAGTTGGTTTGATACTCCAACCATTCCGTACAAATTGGTTACCCTTGATTTAATGTAACTTTTGGTGATTTTATGTTGATAAATTTGTTGTAATCATCCTTTAAACACCAGATTGAGTTGTAAAAGGGTAGACACTGCCCTTGAATCTTGAAAGTGGATCAAGAGGTAAGACCCCCTTCACATCATTCATGAGTATAGCACAACAAATAGCCAAATTTAATGGGGAGCAGTTTTACACATGGCAGACAAAAACCATGTATTTGCTCATGAGGAAAAATCAGTGGGGGCTAGTTGAGGGAAGAGATGAATGCCTAGAGGCGAGAGGGAAAAATAAGTGGAAGAGCAGGAATGAAAAAGCATTGGGACTTATTGCACTCAGTTTAAATGATGAAATCATTCATCACATCACAGGGATACAATGGGCAAAAGATGCATGGGATGAACTCAATAAATTATTTGGCACACAAGCAAAAAAATCAAAGATAAATCTGTTAATGCAATTCTACAAATTGGACATGAAGGAAAGTGAACCTTTAATGACACACTTGAATAGATATAAAAGCATTAAGCAACAACTGGCAGCTATTGGCAAAAAGGTAGAAGATGATGAGGCACTAGCAGTGCTTCTAAAGAGTGTGGACAAAGGTGAATATGAAAATATTATAGCAACACTAAAGAATGTACCTGAATTGAAGCTACACGAGAGATAGAAGCAGCTCTACGAGAGCAAGAGAGTAGAGGCAAAGAGAAGAAATGGCTCGACTCAACAGCAGGAGAAGAAAAAGCATTATTCACCCGAGGAGGATTCTCTCGAGGATGAGGACGAGGAAGAGGCAGAGTAGGAGGAAGGACCTTCACTTGCCACCATAACTGTGGAAAGCCAGGACACGTGGCAAGAGACTGCTACAGCAAACCCAGTGGAGAAGGAACGACATCGGCAAACTTCATGGAGGCTCCAAAGGAAGTGGAGTCGGATCATCTTTTATGAGAGAGAGAGAGAGAGAGAGAGAGAGAGAGAGAGAGAGAGAGAGACCCCACAACCCAATGTAACCTGCCCCAACAAAGTAAAACCACCTCTGAGCCACCGATGATGTAGGCCACGTGGTAGATGTATATGTGAGCACTTTAGTCAAGGTCGCAGGCACTTGTAGTAGCCTTGGACACATAGAGAGAGAGTGTGTCAAGGACTATGAGTTTAGGGACTTGAGGCACTGGTCGCGGGCTATCAAGTAAGAGGGAAACTTGGTATAGGGTCCAAGTGTGCTAGAGAGTATTCACTTGAGGGGAGGTGTTGAAATACAAGTGAATAGGGTGTGTGCGGGAACAAGCCCTTGGTTAGAGACTATAAAAGAGAATGTGTAAATGTGAAAAAACCTGTGAAAAGGTGAGAAGAATCTACTGGGAGAGAATAAAGGGTAGCATGAGAAGATTTAGGAAATGTGGAGATATTCTGGGAAAAGTAAAGAGGTGGAGAGAATCAAGCAAAAGAGGTGGAGATATTCTGGGAGAGGTGGAGTGAATCAAGGAGAAATCAGTGGGATTTGATGCTTGGATGTAAACTCTATAAATTGAGGCATTGGCCTAATGAGAATTTGCTGGTTTTTTATTATCCATGCCTACATTAAGCTATTTGCTAATTATTCACTAATTACATCTTAATTATTTACTAATCACTTTGTTAATGATGTTGATTCTAGTATTTGATCCACCATAGCTCATCACATTGCTCTAATTTCAACATTAATTGAATGCCACTGACGAGGTATCCAGCCTTGGCTTTTCGCACACTAATGAGTGCCATATGGTAATTTTTAATGGTAAGTATTCAACCAAGAAACAACATCAAGTAAAAGGAGCAGCTTTTTTGAATCCTCATCCGCCTCAAGAGCTTCAAGGAGGATCAAGGTATAATGAAAAGCCTCATTTGTTATGTATGCAGACCTTGATGAGCATTGATTGATGGAGTGATAAGGCCATTGCTATGTTCATAGTCCCTGCTTTACATAGCTAGTTCTTCCCCATTACGTGGAATTAGAAACAAAGGATAGTTGTGTTAATCTTACCTTGGCCATAAGCGAGTGTTGAACAAAGGGTAAATTACTAGAAGTGAGCTAATTGTCAAACTGTAAGAGATCCAATTCTCCACTACAATGAATATGTTGACCTGGCCTAAAGACTAGTCCTAGCTATAGGAGTGCATCCTTTATTTGAATCCATTACCAAGTCTTTATACTTTATGATGTGTATATGTTGTGAATATGTTGCCTTGGCCTAAAGATTGGTCCTAGCTAGGAGTGCACCCTTTCTTCGGACCCATCACCAAGTCCTTGTACTTTGTTATGTGTAAGACTGGCTTGAATGTGGACCATATTAACAAAGAATGGAGTCTTTATTGCCTTATTGAGATTTGGGGCAAAAGCTGGGTTGATATGTGTGCCTTGTCATTGCTAGAGAAGGTTATATCTTTCCTATATGGAAGATCTTGATGGGTCCTCTCTTCATAGGTCTCAAATCTGTTGAAACGAGACATTCAAATCAAGGAAATGTTATTGGTGCAAATCTAATAATGAGGACTCATAGCATTTATTTTGAGTTGTCTTGCCCTCAAAGCAATGTGGACCAACGTGGTGAGGTGGGCTAGGCATATCCTAGGCACCAGGGTGACCTAGTCTCACATGGAGTGTGATGTGAAGGGTGCTTGCATCTGATGCCTTCGCTTTTGAAACATGTAGGTATTTGGGGGTTTAGGAAAGCTTGCTTTATGAGCACATTATTATAATGATGATGTGTACCCTTGCAACAATCGATGATCTTGCCATCCTTTATTGGTAGTTGCAAGACAAGTTGATCCCAAAGTCCTACCAGATGGAACGCAATGATGAATGCTCCATGTAGTTGATCACCCCATGCCAACGTATCCACATATCAATCAATCAATAGCTCCCACACTTCACATCTAGGTTGCATGCTGCATGCGCTTCTCCTTTTAGTAATTGATGTAGAGGGAAAAAAATCCTAGTAGGCA
>NC_141047.1:14158874-14178874 GCF_041138505.1 Cibotium barometz | reverse complement strand
TGTTTGACAACATTAAATCTCTTCCTTTAACACAAAAGGTCTAACTGATGAAATAAGACCTCATATTATTAAAGATTGGATGTGGCAATCAGGTTTAAAACCTTCTTTTATATACCTGCAAGAAATCAAAGTGATGGGTGATGCATTGCAGAGAAACTTATGTATAGTTTCCAAGAATCACAAGTGGTTTGTAACTAACCATCTGCAAGGAAGTGGGGGAATAACCCTTGGAGTTGATGTAACACTAGCCTCCTGCATCAAGGAGGTACAAGTCGACCCTCATCACAGATGGATTGCTGTCCAAATTGACACTGGTGAGGATGTATTTATTGTGGTATCTCTATATGCCTCGGGTCTTGCAAGATCCAAACCTAGGCTGTGGACATCTTTGATGAGAATTAATTGTCCAATTATTATGCTTGGAGATTTTAACATGGTGGAGTCACAACTGGACAGGTACAAGCAACTCAGCCAAACAATTAGAGGTCAAGAAAAGAAAAGATGGAGGAATGCAAGATCTTGCATGCACTACACGATATGGCATCTTCAAATGAATTTACTTGGAGCAATGGGAGGATAGATATGCTGACAAGGAAGGCTAGGTTGGATAGATGTTACATATCGGATGTTCTCAGTCAAAAATTCATGAGTTCAACTGTTACAGTTATGAAGAATATTGTTCTCTCAAATCACTTTCCAATCCTTTTAACCCTCAAAGCCTCTTGTCAGAAAATCAAATCTAGGTGGTTCCATGCCGATCCCAAATTGTTCAAGATGCGGACATTCCATGCAAGGATCAAACAAATATGGGAAGAATCCTTATCCTCCTTTCGAGCTCTTGCTAGGGCATGGTCAAGAGCTGTTTGTGACACTCAAAACTTATTAGTTTCAATCAAAAAATAAGTAACTAAAGCACGAGCTCAAAGAAGGAACTTTAGGTATTAAGGTTCTAGAAAGCAGAGTGTCTTCATCTAAAGAGGATTTGAGCAGTGAAATAAATAATCTCAAAGGCTGACTTGAGAAGGGAGGAAATAATTCAATGCCAACATCTTAAACTCTTCATAAGAGAATGGTGGGCAAGCAAAGTAGACAGACCATCCAAAGAGATGTTCGCAATCCTTAAAAAGAAAGCTGACAAAGAATTTTGCCCTTTTTTTAAAACTCCTCAAGGCCTCCTTGCGGTCTCCATTGAGGAGAACATTAAGAGAGGAACAAAAGGCTTCATAAAGGGTCGATACATCCTTGATACCATTATTGCCTTGTGGGAAGGAGTGGAACATGCCCAAGACACTAAACATGACTTTGTATTCTTTAAGATTGATTTGACAAAGCCTATGATAGATTAGAATGGGACTTCATCATACAATCTCTCAAGGATATGGGTTTAGGGCCTCTTTTTACCAGAAAAGTTACAACATTGTTTGGGAATGCCAGAGCCAAAGTAGTGATCAATGGCAGATTATCAGAACCCTTTGAGCTTAAGAGATCTATCAGACAGTGTTAAAACCCTAAGATCTCTCTAGATAATTGTTATGCATAAACATGCATAAATCAGGCATAAACTCATCCACCCAACCACCCCCGCAAGGGATCCACACATGAACTATAAATGAAATACATCATACCTCTACCTTGATGTCCCATACCATCAAGAGGTATAACTCCAATCTAATAGCATGTAGCTATAGTGTGAAATGGTAGGTGAGTAGATATGGACCGCTACACAAGAGACCATAGCCTAAGTCTCCAAGTCCCCAAGCCTCCCTTGACTATGCCCCATGCCCCTATTATATAGGAGGGCCCTCAAGTGACTCTTGACTCTCCATTTTTCATGTGTGACCCTTGGATGCCTGACCCTAACCTTAACCCTTAAGGTTAGTCCTAACCCATGCTCCACTAGAGCTTATTCCCATGCTCCCATGCTCACAAGCGTAATGTGGGTTGGCCTCCTGTACTGAACAATATCAACCGACTCCTAAGTCAAATCCTCTATTTCTCTATCTTTCCACCTAAATTTAACCTCAGGGATTAGTCAACTACAAAGTTTCCTTTCCCTGAATTCAAGTACCTTATCAGGTTCATGTGTGGAACATAGGATAAATCTTCGACTTCAACGAGTTCTTGAGGAGTAACTGTGTTATCCTCACCTCTCGATTTTCCTTTCAATCTATTGATATGAAAGACTGGATGAACTCTAACATGTGGAGGTAGTTTTAAGTTCAAACACAACCGTGCCAATCCGATATATAACTCGAAAATGGACCACAATATCTAGGAGATAAATTCGAGCATTTTTCTATTGACAAAGTCCGAGAATCTTTAGGAACATTAAAATAAACCAACGCTCCTGGTTCAAAAGACCGAGATGAGCGTCCCCTATCAGTATAAAATCATACTCTATCATGAGCACTCCTGCTAGAATCCCGAGCTTCGGTTAGCATTTCTTGCATATCTCGCAAGAAATCCTCGATGCATCAAGCTCGATATCCTTAAGACCGACATCAATGGGTGCCCTAGGGTGATACCCATACATAAGTATGCACGGACTAAAACCAATAGCCGTATATTTAAAATTGTTATAGGCAAATTCCATCATTGAAATATATTTTTCCCAATATGATAATTTTTTGGAGACATATGCACGATGCATATCCTCTACAATCTAATTCATACATTATATTTTCCCATCAGACTGCGGATGATCAGAGCAATTCACATTCAAAGTAACTTTCTCGTTGTTGTAAACCATTCGGAATAAAGTAGGAAAACATGCATTACAACAGCAGAATCCAAGGATTCATCGGTGCCCCAACATACCCACATCTGCATATGGAATAATCGACGTCTCGAGTTACCATATCAACATAGAGAGTCATCAGCGTCTCGCGATGAGTCACATATGTCCATCCGTAAACCATCAGGTTGACTATATAAGTCATCTAAAGTACAGAACTAGAGAAAGAAATGTCAACAAAGGAAGAATCTAAATTTCCTTATCCGAACACAACAAGATAAACTTGTTTGAACTCTAAAGAAAAAGATTTGAACAAGTAAAAATGCCGACGAGATTACACTCATCAATACATGTAGGCTATAGATAAAAGAAGTTTATCTAGAGAATACCCACACTATAACTTCTAATGAATTTAGAAAATGAGATTATCTTTGAATGTTGAGGTCAACATGCTAAGTGATGTAAGCAAAGCAACAATCTTGAGCCCAAATTATCCCATAAGATAATATATGTAAGGGATCACTAGCATCCCATACCACCATGATACCACCCATACATACCTTAACAATTTGAAAACTCCCTAGTATGCCGTCTAAGAAAATATGAATAAAATCCTGTATAAAAGGAATAAGATGGCCTTATTCCAGACTCACATACTAAAATCTGTCTCTATATACCTGAGACTACATCAAGGAATAACTCCTTCCGAGTACATCATTAGAAAAGAATTTTGAATTATTGATGTCTTTCTAATGATAACTACCCAATACACAATAAAGTTAGGGTAGAAAAGTAACTCACCTAGATACATAAGCAACTAGGTATCTGAGTTGGAATATATACAAGAGTACAAGCAATATACTCCAAAATTAAGTGCAAATGCTACCCTCAAAGCACATGAAATTATCCAAAAGATCAAAAGGTCCTTATAAACCATGGATAAAAGCATAGAAGCTCCTCAAATCCATAAAAACATAGTTGATCATAAAAATCAATGCATACCATCTAATGGACATTAATTATGCCAAAAGAAGCACTAAAATTGGTGGTGGCCAACTCATCAATCCGGAGTATATGAACGTGATCATTCAAGCAAAACTCCAAAGTAAGCAAGTGAAATACGTGTGTAACACACATTAAAAGACCCCTACACACAAGTGAACTAGGTAGAACCTGATGAGTCTATATAAAACTTAGAAAACATCCAATAAAATCCACCAAAACAAACCGATCAACTAACCCACATTACAGACTCGGAAGGAGTTATTCCAGACTCACATACTAAAATCTGTCTCTATATACCTGAGACTACATCAAGGAATAACTCCTTCCGAGTACATCATTACAAAAGAATTTTGAATTATTGATGTCTTTCTAATGATAACTACCCAATACACAATAAAGTTAGGGTAGAAAAGTAACTCACCTAGATACATAAGCAACTAGGTATCTGAGTTGGAATATATACAAGAGTACAAGCAATATACTCCAAAATTAAGTGCAAATGCTACCCTCAAAGCACATGAAATTATCCAAAAGATCAAAAGATCCTTATATACCATGGATAAAAGCATAGAAGCTCCTCAAATCCATAAAAACATAGTTGATCATAAAAATCAATGCATACCATCTAATGGACATTAATTATGCCAAAAGAAGCACTAAAATTGGTGGTGGCCAACTCATCAATCCGGAGTATATGAACGTGCTCATTCAAGTAAAACTCCAAAGTAAGCAAGTGAAATACGTGTGTAATACACATTAAAAGACCCCTACACACAAGTGAACTAGGTAGAACCTGATGAGTCTATATAAAACTTAGAAAACATCCAATAAAATCCACCAAAACAAACCGATCAACTAACCCACATTACAGACTCGGAAGGAGTTATTCCAGACTCACATACTAAAATCTGTCTCTATATACCTGAGACTACATCAAGGAATAACTCCTTCCGAGTACATCATTACAAAAGAATTTTGAATTATTGATGTCTTTCTAATGATAACTACCCAATACACAATAAAGTTAGGGTAGAAAAGTAACTCACCTAGATACATAAGCAACTAGGTATCTGAGTTGGAATATATACAAGAGTACAAGCAATATACTCCAAAATTAAGTGCAAATGCTACCCTCAAAGCACATGAAATTATCCAAAAGATCAAAAGATCCTTATAAACCATGGATAAAAGCATAGAAGCTCCTCAAATCCATAAAAACATAGTTGATCATAAAAATCAATGCATACCATCTAATGGACATTAATTATGCCAAAAGAAGCACTAAAATTGGTAATGGCCAACTCATCAATCCGGAGTATATGAATGTGATCATTCAAGCAAAACTCCAAAGTAAGCAAGTGAAATACGTGTGTAACACACATTAAAAGACCCCTACACACAAGTGAACTAGGTAGAACCTGATGAGTCTATATAAAACTTCGAAAACATCCAATAAAATCCACCAAAACAAACCGATCAACTAACCCACATTACAGACTCGGAAGGAGTTATTCCAGACTCACATACTAAAATCTGTCTCTATATACCTGAGACTACATCAAGGAATAACTCCTTCCGAGTACATCATTACAAAAGAATTTTGAATTATTGATGTCTTTCTAATGATAACTACCCAATACACAATAAAGTTAGGGTAGAAAAGTAACTCACCAGGTATCTGAGTTGGAATATATACAAGAGTACAAGCAATATACTCCAAAATTAAGTGCAAATGCTATCCTCAAAGCACATGAAATTATCCAAAAGATCAAAAGATCCTTATAAACCATGGATAAAAGCATAGAAGCTCCTCAAATCCATAAAAACATAGTTGATCATAAAAATCAATGCATACCATCTAATGGACATTAATTATGCCAAAAGAAGCACTAAAATTGGTGGTGGCCAACTCATCAATCCGGAGTATATGAACGTGATCATTCAAGCAAAACTCCAAAGTAAGCAAGTGAAATACGTGTGTAACACACATTAAAAGACCCCTACACACAAGTGAACTAGGTAGAACCTGATGAGTCTATATAAAACTTAGAAAACATCCAATAAAATCCACCAAAACAAACCGATCAACTAACCCATGATAGAATTTATCTTAGGCTTAAGAAATTAAGCATAAACCACACTTAAACACATGCAAAATAAATTATCATGAAAAAGTATCAAAGGTGAAACACACTTTGAACGCAGATTATAGCCATCAAAAGAAATTAAGAAACATGTCCAAAAAGAATGGCTAAACAATGGTAAAAAATCATGAAAACATCGTTTAGAATTAATCCAAACAGATATATACCCTCGAAAATATTAAATTCTCAAGAAAAAAAATTATCATAATTTTTTTCTAATTTTTTAGAGTCTCAAAATATGATAATTTTGAATTCCATCAAACCTATCTTATGACATTCGAAACTTATATTTTTTCAAAAAAATTTAGCAATTAATTTTACCAAAATACCATTGATATTTTATAAATATCAATTTTTAAGATTTCTAAAAATAATTTCTAGAATATTTCATATTTTTCTTGAGAATCCCATCGTTCACGAAATTTTCAATTCCGCCCAACAATTCTCAAATCCAATGAAAATTTATAATTTAAATAGATTTTTCTAATTTTTTGGGTTAAAAATTATATTTTCAAAGATATTTGAATGGTCACAGACGCTCAAATGGACGAAAATTAACCCCAATATTTTTTCAAAATTTAAAATAATCTTTCTAATTTTTCACCAATTTTCAAGAATTTTTTAAATTACCCCGAATGCATTTAGAATACGAACGATCAAAAAAATTTCGGAATTCCAATGGTTTTCCCGGAATACGGAAAGCCAAAAGTTTCAAAAAAATAAAAAGACAAAAAAAATCGGAATGTGAAAGGTCAAAAGTTTCTGGAATACGGAAGGTCAAAAGTTTTTTCAGAATTCGGAAAGCCAAAAGGTTTCAGAATAAACGGAAAGCCAAATGTTTTCTAGAAGATGAAAAGCCAAAAAAAATTAAGAGAAAAAAAATCAAAAATTTCCAGAGATTTTTTCCTCAAATCCCATAATTTCTCATAATTTTTAGGCTTTTTTCAAGCTTTTTTTGAAATATTTTCAAAAGCTTTTTTTTATAGAAAAAACTCATTTTAAAAAAAAACAATATTAATAAGCTTTAATATAAAGCTTATATAAATTTTTTATGGGAGGGTGGCGATTTTTTTCGCCGCTTGAGCGAACCCCCCCTCCCCGGGGTCTACGCGCAAAATTTTGAGAGGGAGAAAACTCCCTCCTCTCCTTCTTCTCCTCTCTTTCCTCTCCTTCTTCTCCTCTCTTTCCTCTCCTTCTTCTCCCTTCTTCCATTCTTTCTCCTCCCATCTCTTCTCTCTCTCCCTTAACAGAGAGGTTAATTTTTTGATTAATTTTGTTAATCATAATTAACTCTTAATTATAATTAATATTAATAAAAATATTTTTTTACAGGTGGTTTATAAATGCGAGAGAAAATAGAAGAAAATTCAGAATTGAGAGACGAAGAGGGTCCCACGCACACGGAAGAGCATTCCATGCATCAAAATGCTGCCCCCTCCTGAATTTTAGCAAAAAATTGACAAAAATTTGATCGCAAAAAAACTCACAAAAATGTATAAAAATCTATTTTTAATCATAAAAATGCTCAAAATTTTTCTAAAAAATTAAGAAAAATTTTCTTAAAAATTCTAAAAATTTAGAGAATCCATTCTACCAAAAATATCCACAATAAAATCCCTTAATGCTTATTTTAAACCATAAAAATTTTAAAAAAATAACATTAAACTCACGAAATTCCCCCGCAACGTCGATTCGTCCATTGAATAGTAGTCGCGTTCCAATCGCCATATCAACGATCCACATGCAAATCATCAACACAAATCAACAGAATAATATTTTTACTAGTAAATATTAAAATTTACTTCAAAAAAATCAACAATAATTAACTAAAGGAGATTGCTCTAATACCACTGTTAAAACCCTAAGATCTCTCTAGATAATTGTTATGCATAAACATGCATAAATCAGGCATAAACTCATCCACCCAACCACCCCCGAGCCCAAGGGATGCACACATGAATTATAAATGAAATACATCATACCTCTACCTTGATGTCCCATACCATCAAAAGAGGTATAACTCCAATCCAATAGCATGTAGCTATAGTGTGAAATGGTAGGCGAGTAGATATGAACCTCTACACAAGAGACCATAGCCTAAGCCTCCAAGCCCCCAAGCCTCCCTTGAGTGTGACTCTTGACTCTCCATTTCCCATGTGTGACCCTTGGATGCCTGACCCTAACCTTAACCCTTAAGGTTAGTCCTAACCCATGCTCCACTAGAGCTTATTCCCATGCTCCCATGCTCACAAGCCTAATGTGGGTTAGCCTCCTAGTATATGCATACATAATGTGCATATAACATACAGGGTTGCCCTTACTCTTCACTATGCCTATCAAAGATCGCTAGGAAAGTTGCAGGTATTTTCCATATGGATTCCATCTAGTTCTCCCTTTGCCTGGATAATTATGTGGATGCACATAATTTGAGGAGAGCTCATAAATTATCTAAGGAGATTCAATGCTGGGGAGATATATGGGATTTCACTGCCCAAACATGGTTTGAGACTGATCAACTAATGCATACGTATAGACTCAATAGAGATGATATGCTCTTCGTATAGTCCAAAATATTTAAATGGGACCCAGACAAGTCCATGCTCATTCAATGCAAAAATGTCTTTACACTGGATGCTTTTAACTCGTCCCAGTCCAGTTCCCTTTTTCCCATCCCCTTGCCGTTTGATGGAATGCCAGTACATGTAAGACTTAATACAAAATGGAATATCCTATGGAATAGAAAACAGTGGGAATTCTGATTCTCAAAAATTTGGTCAACAGTAATTCCTTCAAAGAAATCGATTCTATTATGGCTCATTATGCATAAAGGGTTATGGACTAACTCTAGAGCAAAAAAATCAGAATTGGAGATGGAATGTGCCCCCGCTGCTCTACAGACAAGAAGAAGATACCATACCCCATCTGTTTATTACATGCAGATTTAATAAAAGCCTCTTGGAACTAGTTCAACAATATCTTTCCTTGGTAACGAAATCTCAGTTAAGATGGAAGCAAATCCTACTTGGAGACTTCTCTAGATGCTCATCAAAACTATGGAATACAATTAGGGCAGAATATGTTTGGTGTGTTTGGATTATGCGCAATTATTCAGTGTTTCATAATGCAGTTTCACTCAAATGCCCTGGCTTGAGAAGTGCTCTTTATGTGCATATGAGGATGATTTTAAAAGCAAACAATACTGTAAGACGAGCCCAGCAGTCGCGAATTGAAGTGAAAGAACCTCTAGCCATCAATGAAGCTCGGGATGAGTATGAAGAAAAGGTCGGAAACATCAAGGCAAATCATGAGAGTCCGGAGCAAGAGTGGACAGAGGTCGGAAACCAGCTTGCAGAGGAAGATGCTAAGTTAGCCCAATTCATATTAGAGCTGACTGAGATTAAGAACTCCATTCAAGATTACCAATTAGTTAAGCTTCTCTAGAAAAAGATTTTTTTGTATCTGAAATGATAGTTACTGAATAATACAAATCCACTCGTTTCGATTAAAATAATAATAATAATAATAAAGAAAATACCGTGGCCATGTTTGAATGGACTTCACATTCAACAATAATGCAGATTGATGTAGGTTTTGGGTAATACACTCTTGAATTAAAAAGTCAAAAATTGAAACATGTATATCCTCTCAACCATTTGAAAAGGACATGATGTCTTCATGTGGCTCTGCCCATCATGCGACACTCGGACAGAAAACAACACACGGGTATGGTCTTTAAAGCTCCTTGTGCATACCATAGTGCATGACAAGGCACTTTCCTAGTAATTTAGACACTCACATGGGAGCCCATTTCTTTGATGAACGTAAAGACATATTCTTATCCTTTTTTACTACTCTTTTTTTCCCCCTTTTTTTCCCTAAGAGTTTATTATATACTATACTAGATACAGGGGTTGGACCCTAAGGCCAAGGTGTTACCACGAGGGTTAGAGCACTCTTTTTTTCCCCCTTTTTTTCCCTAAGAGTTTATTATATATTATACTATACTAGATACAGGGGTTGGACCCTAAGGCCAAGGTGTTACCACGAGGGTTAGAGCACTCAAAAAGTGCTATGGGAGGCATCTGTGAATGCATTTAAATAAAAATAGGCTCATGATTTCATTCCCCAATGCTAGCACTATTCCGACCAGCTTGAGCCCAATACTCTGCCACCAACTGGGCAAACAAGGATGTCTTCCGATCGATCAGCTTTTTTGGAGAGTCGAACTCCATTGCAACTCCTGTCAAAAGGTTAAATAAACCGTGATTAATTTAATTAATGAACATATATCGAAACTCAACGAGATTAATTTAGTACTTGATTGAAGTTGACAATACTAATTTCGCAACTCAAAAATGTACCACCAAGATCAATTAAATAAACCGTGATTAATTTAATTAATGAACATATATCGAAACTCAACGAGATTAATTTAGTACTTGATTGAAGTTGACAATACTAATTTCATAACTCAAAAATGTATCATCATGCAAATCAATTAAAATTTTACTTTGTAATTCTATGTTTCCATAGAAACTACTACATTTATTATCTTGACTGAATGGACTTTGAAAGGACTCCTCTTCTCCTACTTTAGAGGTGAAAAGTCAATGCCTAGTGATTTCAAAAATCATTTTATGTAAATGATTCTAGGATGATTTTTATGTGAATGATTCTACACATGCAAACAAGCATGCAACACGTGTGTGCATGTGTGTAAATATGAGTGAGACAAAGAGAGAGAGAGAGAGAGAGAGAGAGGAGAGAGAGGAGAGAGATTTATGGCACATGGATAAAAGTGAGAAAAGTGCTACCATATTGTGTCGAACCAAAAAAAAAAAAAAAGGATTTCAAAGATTTTCCTTCATAAAATTATACCTCTTGTGTATGCTTTCAAATTTTAAAAACAAATCTTTTTATCCATCTTTCCTTAAAATGAAGCTCAATGAGTAGTGATTTTACCATCACGGAGAGCAAGGACCACGTCACTATCGATGACAGTGGGGATACGGTGGGCCACAGTGATGACGGTGCACTTGGAGAACTCATCATGGATGACTCTCTGGAGCAGGGCATCTGTCGCGGAGTCAATGGAGGCAGTGGCTTCATCGAGCACCAACACCTGGCTTTTCTTCAAGAGCACCCGCCCTAGGCAAAACAACTGCCTTTGCCCTGCACTCCAATTTTCGCCTTGATCACCCACTATCCACCCAACCAAACCACGCGTTAGAAACCTTTAAGAGCAAAGGAATTCAATCTCATTTATTCAGGAATCATGAAACAAATATGGAATATTCCACTAGAATCACCAAAAGCAATGCTTCATTTATGCAAGTTTGTAGCAAGGGCAACTTCAAATTCTCAATCAAAATTCAAGGAGTAATAGGTGTTAGTGGTTAAAGACTTCTTTAATTTGAGGATAAACCAAAGGTTTTATATGTTTCCTGAATATATCTTCTCAAAATAATGTTAAAGAAAAATGAAGCATCTTCAAAATAAATGACAAAATAACAAAGAACATAACAATCAGTAAATTGAATCAATGCATATTATTCGTAGCCATTAACTGATTTTGATCGCGCTAGGTACCATGCATACCACTAGCTAATAACAGTTTTGAACCATGCCTATTAGTAGCTACTTACTACTAACTTTACATTTCATTAGGAAAATTTGGACTCAAAAAGAATCCTATAAAGAAGATCTATTCTAGAAAAAAGGGAGCCGTGGGTGACCCTTATGTATCTTACCCCACATGTGACATATCCTTGAAAAGCCTTTGAAAAGTAGATTCAAGTTGATGTACTCAAGTTATGCCTTTTCCACTAAAAGGTGGATGTCACAATTGTTGGAATCTACCTTTTGGTGGTAAAAGCCATAACTTGAGCATATTAACTCCAAATTTATCAAAAGGTGATAGATTTACAATCTACTTTTCAAAGACTTTCCAAGGATATGTCAATACCTTGTCTCTTTTTCTCTAGAAAAGTGATGACATGGCTCTTCTTAAAGGCGAGAGAGACACATCGCCCATTTATATGCCATGAAAGAGTTCCAAAGCTCATTTGGATAGATTTACTCTGAAAGGTTGGCCTCATGTCTAGTAAGGATCATCGACCTTTACTCACTCATGTCTAGTAAGAATCTTAGACCTTTACTGTGAAGCCAAGATCTTAGATAAATTAAGCAAACCTAGTAAGCTCAAACAACTAACATAATAATAAATATAGATGCATAACTTTCACAAGCGTTGTAATGCAACAGAAATGGCTTTCAAGTATCCTAGCCAAGGCTAGATTGCCTCTCACTACACTCATTAGTTGTAAAAAACATATGCGAGAGCATGACTGCATAAGACGTGTTCATGACAAATATATATCATATAATTATATATTATATAATTATAACCTATTAGAAAAAATTATGAAATATAATTTCTTTGCAAAATAAAGAAGATAAAAAGAAGTGAATATGAGTAATTAATTAGCGAAGAGGGGGGAGGGGGTAAGGTGGCAGGCTTTTGAGGAACGATTGATTAATTAACGAGTCTAGCTAAGTTTTTTTCATTAATTAAACAAGCCGACAATAGGCTTGGTTAATTAATGAGTGGATATGTGGTGAATATGATAACAATGAGGAGGCATTATGAAATAAATTTTCTTGGCAATTACACACGTAAAAACAAAGATATTCATTTAAGGAAAAGTCAAACGGATTTGATATGAAATATATTTTTATGCCAAAATGACAAAAACAATACACAATGGTCAAATGAATTTATTGGAAGAGCTAGAAAAAAACCATACATAAAAAAGCACTTGAAATCAAGGGGATGAGGTGTGTAGATATGTTTTAGAAAAAGCACTCTTTAAATTCCCCCTTTTTTATTTAACTAGTTGGGAACCCATGCTTCGTACGTCTTTTGAGGCTTCCAAAATCAAATTCTACCCAAACCTCTTCCTCCCCTTCTCGAACCCCCAAATTCTTGCCACGTGGCAACTTTGTGAAACTCTTCCTTAAGATAATATAGAGATGCGGTGGATTTTTGAATCTTCAACGGTAATTATTTTAAAAGGAGTGAAATTAAGTACCATTGGACAAACGAGATCATACACATCCACCATAAATCCATTGTATCACATTTGCAAACCTTTAAGGAAATTTATAACAGAAAGTCTACCTGGAGATTCGAGGCGAAGAGGTAGTTTCTCGATCACTTCTACAAGCTGGCATTTCCTCAACGCCTGAAATCATGTGAGTGTCAACACAACTGATCCGTTGTAAACGTTAAGTATATATGTATATATATACCTGGATGAATCCAGAAACATGCCCAAATTCACCTTTTACGAACGTGCATGTTATATACTTATGGTAGTCAACCCACAAGACTATATAACTATCAACTCCATTATGCATAGTATGGACTAGATATTACAACATCCCCACTGACGTCATCACTGCCCAATAGTGGGTGTAAAACTCTGTATCAAGATATGCTCTCACACACGCACTCCACACACACACACACATAAGAGCATATATTCACACAAAGCTCTTCGTTCTGAGTTTCTGTCAAACCTCCGGAGATGCAGGGCAGATTAAGTAAATATGCATCTGTATGCATCTCTCTCTCTCTCTCTCACACACACACAGATTAAGTAAATATGCATTTTTATACATACATGTATATGTGCATCCACAAGGACATACATGTATGTATATGTGTGTATTTATACATACTCACACGCATATGCATCTGTATATATGTACACACACATGTATGTGTATATGTAGTAGATATGTACTTCTACTACTTATCTACTTATATGTGAATATGTATCTACATGTATGTAAAAGTCATGTGCGCGCGCGCAAATGCACATGTGTTGTTGAGATGGGGAGGAGCACGAGAGAGAGAGAGAGAGAGGGGGGGGGGGGGGGAGGGGGGGGGTCCATAAAGTTGAGAAAACTACCTCCCAAACATCAAGATCTGAGTATTGATTCAATGGGTCCAGGTTGGTTCTCACTGTCCCTTGAAACAAGATAGGCTCTTGAGGTATGATTCCTAGTTTAAATCGGAGATCATGCAGACCAATCGAGACAATGTCAACGTTATCAATGCAAATTCTGCCACCAGATGGCTCAACAAGACGGAAAAGTGCACTGATAAGGGTCGTCTTCCCACTTCCAGTACGCCCAACCACACCTATCTTCTGACCCCCATGGAAGGTGCAGGTTATGCCTTTCAAAACCATAGGAGAGTTCTCTCGGTACCGAACCTGCAAAAAAAAATACCCATCACATGAGATAGCATTAGAAAACCATCACTCCCATCCCAAGACATGACTTTGAGAGCAATCAGAATGCCGAGTCTGAGAGGGAGTGAGCTAAGCTACTGTCAAGAGTCATAGAGTTTACTTGCAGCTCATCAATATAAACTTCTCCTTTGGTTGGCCATTGAGCTGGAGGCCTATTCAATTCAATCACTGCTGGGGCCTCCTTTGGCAACTCTAGGTATTGCTTGATTCGCTCCACGGATACTATGAAAATAGCTAAGAAGCATTGCCAGATGCAGAACACGACTAGAGAGCTGCTCAATGCAAGGGCATACGTAACAGCCAACCCCGCAAGCCCTACAATGTAAAAGGTTTCAGAGAAAGATAGCAGACCACGTGCAAGGTGTATGGGCGCCCTTCACAAAATTCAACTTTACCTCCCGAAACACTGCCTTGGAATAGCACCAGACAAGCTGCCACAATCAATACAAGGGTGCAACTCAGCTCAACACGAATTACCATCCACTCAAGAGCTGCGAATTTGTAGATGTATGCACTTGCATCCCGATCAATGAGCTCCAAGTTCCGTGTCCTGAACCTCTCAGTCTGCTTGAATGCCCTGATTGTTGCACTCCCCATCATGGTCTCTGCAGAGTTGTTTACTATAGGGGCCTTAGTTGTAGAGTTAATCCTGTTCAGCTCCCGGGCAGCAGCCGCATAGTAACGCTGCAAACAAACAAACCCCAGCATGCTAAGAGATCTCCAGATTGTATGGGTGACCAAAGTTCGGAGAGTAGTGCAGTACCTGGAGAAGTTGGGACAGGATTAGCACTGGTAATACCACCACTATGATCTGCCACCTGACTATGCATACGACAATGATAATGCATATGACATCTAATGAAGTGCCCAGAACATTAGCAATGGAGAAAGGTATGTCGAGGTCGATCACGCTCATGTCCACTGAGACCTTGACATCCATGCACCCAAAACACAAAGAATCAGCTGACTTGAAAGGGAACAAGATGGGCTTGTATAAGCATCATCATTTTTTTCTAAATGTGTATGCAGTACACACTAGCAAACTTGTTAAACATCGTGTGCATATTAGAATGACTAACATAGCATGGCGTACCCGATTGAGGATCCTCCCAGACGGGGTTGCATCAAAAAAAGCCATGGGGGCTTTCATGATGCATGTCATCAACCTGGTGAAGAAGGATTTAGAAGCTTGCAGGCCAAGCTGGACAATCATCTGGCTGCGAAGAGCGAAGGCGGTTATGCAGACGAGAGAAATCCCGCAGTAGACCCCAATGAGAACCTGAGAAGAAATAGCAGAGTTGGAGACACCTTGTGCTAACCACAGGTTGCTGTAAAGCTGAGCTCCTGAGAACACCAGCTGAGATAGCATCATCACAATAGTAACTAGCTGTGCTTTGGATATCTGGATGTAGTTAAGGTAAGGCTGCAGCCCCACATTGCCCGTCATGACCTCCTCGTCTTGCACAAGCTGAGTTGAAGCTCCCTCTTGCCCTTTCACTGTAAGGGATTCCTCTCTACTTAGCCTCTTCTGTATCTTTTGGAATTGAATATCTGACCCTTCTTTCTCTGGGGTACTATCTCCATCCTCCTCTCCGTCATCCATCACTGAGTGTAATGCCTCTTCATGTGCTGAGACCAGCTCCTGGAACACGTCACCTGCTAACAACAGATCGTTGTAGGTTCCCACCTGCTTGATCTCTCCATCTTGCATCACCTGTTCGAAGCAATACCCAATTTGCATGTATTCAACAACCATTCAAGCACTATATAATGTATGGTGCTAATGCACACGCACAGGCACATGCTTAGCAACCTTGTACACCATGCACATGTATGACACAGGTGCATGCACATGCCCAGAAACCTTGTGCACCATTTTGCCATGCCCTTGCATGACTAATGCACATCGCCAAAAAATACGTGCATTGCACACATTTATGACTCTTAACACACAGCTACATGCACATGTCGAGCAACTTGATGCTAACCACATGGTTAGTTGGGCCTAATTTGGGGTTAGGGGACCCCGAGGATTAGTGCAGCAGGTTGTGAATAAGTGTTGTCTCATAAATATGCACCTTAACCCCTTGTATTACAGCCTGTTGCACTACTCCTCCTCAGGGTCCCCTAACAGCCTGTTGCACTAATCCTCCTCAGGGTCCCCTAACCCCAAATTAGGCCCAACTAGTGGTTAGCGTCAAGTACGAAACATAATATGGGGTTAGGGGACTCTAAGGATTAGTGCAGCAGGCTATGATACAAGGGTTGAGGTGTTTATATGTCACATGCACTCTGCACTGTAGTGCATGGTGCCAAGATGGCTCATCATCAGTGCAACACTGTAAAGCAGTAGAACCCTTTAGGATTTGATATTTGTCATACGCCGTGACCCCATTGTAATCCTCAGTCTAGGATATGTCAGGCATGAGCTACACAGGTCATTCCTCAGCCTATCAATCAGTCAAAGTCCCTTAACCCACTTGGAGATTCATGCATGTAGAAGTCAGTAGAAGCCTTAGAGTTTGCATCAGGACATGTTTGCATTTTGCATAGCATTCATCCCATGTGCATGTAGATCACCCAGCATTTAATACCATTATTTCACATAATATTCAGTTGTGTAGCTTTAGGGAACCAATCGGCCAGCTCTACAGGCAACCAACCAGCCCTTAGACTCCATATAAATAGCATCATTCCCCATCATTCATTCATCTCATACACTTCAGCCTTCAAGCGTTTAGTCTTCAGCCACGTGGAGCTTCATCACTTGTGCACATAGAGCATAATTCAACAAACGCATCAGCCATATTCAGCCAAGGAAGGAAGCGCTACAGAATCTGCGTTTTCAGCCTTCATACAGAATGCAACATTCATTCACTCATCGTTTTGCTACAGCCCTCCCGGTGAAGGTAAAACGCATTCATACATTCATTTTCAGCATTCATTCACAGCCTAGAAACAGTCCCAATCAGCCCATATCTCAGCCTCAGATTTGCAACCTTCCTACATTCCATTGGAGGAGTGCACAGGCTTGAGATCGGTCATCATTGGTGCTTCTACAGCCGTGTACAGTTCAGCCCGACTCTTGTTCTTTCAAAGATTTTGTGTTTGGCTTATCTCCAGTCCAAAGTCATTCTCTTCAAAGAAAATAAAGAAAATACTCCTAGCAATAGGAGAGGGCCCTTCAGTGGGCAATTGGGACCCAATCCGGGCAGTGTGAGACTTGTGTGACAGGATCCCTTATTACGCATAATTCCACTATGTGTTACATTATAAGTGTTATACCATAAAATATAGCTTTTAATGAATAACTGGCTATTTATAGGTTGACTGAAGCTATAAAAGTGGGATGATCTTATTGAGTGGGTAGTTCTATTTTTTTGTATCCTACTGGTGTGGTCGGATGACAAAAGGCCTATGCCTAGGCCTGGGACAAAGTCTACGGAAGCCTTAACCTTTGGGCTCAAGGGTGTCTATGGTTTTATACCTACAGTTGGGAGGTGAGCTAGCCCGCACAACCTTTGATTTGGTACTAATCTTGTTGCCTTGTGTTAAGGAGATCTTGGGGGATCTTACAGTTGGTATCAAAGCCTGCTACAATAATCCTCAAGGTCACCTAACTCCAAATTAGGCCCAACTAACCATGTGGTTAGCATCATGTACGTAACAGCAGCCTTGCACATCATGCATGAGATGTGACAGGACACGTACTTTGGTTATTAAGTTAACCAACTGATTACCTTTCTCTGAACTGGTTGGCCAAGGGTTAATCCACATGTCAGTTATGCTTTGGTAGAGAAGATGCCATTGTAGACTCTTGCAAAAACCCTTAAAACTGGTGTTTAGGCCAAGCTAACCCGTGTGCAAGGTTAGCCCCCCAAAGTGGTGTCCATAGAGGATCGACAACTCAGCAAAACTCACCAAAATGGTGTCCACGGAAGGTAAAAACTCGACTTGGTGCGTCACCAGCACCACTGTCTTGTCTTTGAGTGCTCCCATCACACACTCCTGCCACATGCATGGAGCTCATAAGTAAAATGGTACAACTTCTATGTCAAAGCACACACATTGCAGTGGAATGTTCAGATCATTACATGGAACAAAATGGAAGCTGTCTGTGCATCCACTGCACTGAATGGATCATCCAGCAAGTAAATGTCTGCATCATTGTACACTGCCCTCGCCAGTTGAATTCGCTGCTTCTGCCCACCACTCATGTTGGTCCCCCTCTCCCCAATCTCTGTGAGATCACCATGGCTGAAGCTCTTCATGTCTTCTTCTAGTGCACATGCTTGCACTGCCCTGTTGTAGCGTGCCATGTCGAATGGTTTACCAAACAAGATGTTGTCTCGGACTGTCATAGACTGGATCCATGCAGTTTGAGATACATAGGCAATGCTACCAGAAAAATGCACCTGCAATGCAAGCACCAACAGAGCAGAAAATGTGTTCATTAACATCGTCAAGACATGCCAAGTGAGTGCTAAGTGACCTTATATGCCACGTTGAATGGGCATAAGGAACTCAAGCCCAAGTATTCTTAAGGATCACATAAAGGATACATGCAATTTTCATCTTCATCTATGAACAAAGATCTCTCAAATAAGAGCAAAACGAAAGTATCACTCACCGAGCCATATAACTTTGGTATCTCACCGAGAAGGGCAAGTAAGAGTGATGATTTGCCAGCCCCCACAGCTCCACAGACGGCAACCTTCTCCCCCCACTTTACAACCATGTTGAGATTGTTAAGAGTAGGCTTTGACTCTTCAGGATTCCAACTCAAAGATGCACTGTCCACTCTGATTGAGTAATTGGATGTGGTAGACAGACGATTCTGTGGGCTAGTCAGGGCTTCCATGGGTAACTCTTCTTCTTGCAAGAATATCTTCAGGCGGGCAAACGAGATTTGAGCTTGGATCATGGTAGCCAAGACCTCGGGTGCCATCCTGACAGGATCTTGAATGATTCTGAAAGTTGCTAACACTGTGAATACAATGGTGGAAGTGAGAGCAATGCCCAGGAAAAGGCAAGTGGTCAACACTGTGCATGTTAGCACTATGGGCATAAGCCAGTAGATGATAGTGGCATAGTTTCTCTTCTGCTGTGTTTCAGTGAGCCATTTGAACTCTATCTCCCTCTTCTCTTGGATGAATGTGTCAAACTTCTCTTCCCATGCTTGTAGCTTGATCACCTTCATCCCTTGCAAGATCTCACTGGTAGCTCTGAGTCTCTCATCTTGAGTTGCCATGAATTTCCGCTGTGCTAGCTGCATCGATTTGATCAAGGGAGAAAGGGAGACAATCACCACAATGATGATGATGACAGCAGGGAGAACAGCGAGGCTGACCACGGCAAAGGCGATGCACATGGCACCTGTGAGTATCACAGGCACAAGCCAGCTCCAATGCAGCCTAAAGGCAAACTCGCAAAGACGATACGCATCCACAGAGATGTAGTTGACAATCTCTCCAGTGGTATGGTGCCGTCGGCCTGTGCTGGACAGGAAGAGCTCCTTTTGGTATACTGCAGCCATCATAGCAGACTGTACTTTAGTCCCCAAAATCCTCACTCCAAAGTACCAATGCCTTTGAGCCAAATTCTCCATAATCTTGACAGCCGACAGGGTAACAACAAGCACAATGCCTTCGTGCTCGAACCGCACATTCCCAGAGGCATAATCAACTAAGAAGTAGAGGAAGATGGGCCCAGAGAGAACCCCCACTCCTTTGAAGAAAGCGAAAACCCCAGTCCTGAGGATATCCCTCCATAAGCACTTCCACAGAGCAAACAAGA
>NC_141047.1:14141374-14148874 GCF_041138505.1 Cibotium barometz | reverse complement strand
TCGACAGTAGAGGCTCTTGGCACCCAGGTCGGCATTGACGTACGGAGTACCACGGAGAGCATCCAGCACGTGGTGCGCCTATTCTCACGATCTACACCGACGACGACAGATGTCGAGGTATTTATATATATATTACGTCTTAAGTTTTTTTGGTCATTTATCTACATGTTTATATATACTTTTCTATATTTTTACATGAGCAGCATGGTTGATTGTGTCACGTAGGTTCCCACACCTACCACTGAGAGACTTACTCAGGAGTTGGTAGAGGCGAGAGCGGAGATTGACCGCCTCAGAGCTGCATTACAGATGGCAGAGGCAGCTACTGCAGAGGCACAGCATCTGAGAGAGTCCGACATCCAGCAGGTAGGTTTCTCTTGCACGTAAAAGAGTTATAATTAAGGTCCTAAGTTATAAATTTCTTTAAGTAATACCTAATGAGAGACTAATCAATTATTTTAATGCTTTACTTTTTTGCATAGGCTCGAACCGAGGAAGAGAGCTCTAGAGCTGAGGCACAGCATCATCAGATTATGGAGCAGATTGCCCAGCATAGGGCAGAGCAGTTGATGCTGCATGTTCGAGAGTTTCGCAGATCCTCGGACGTGACAGTGCCTTACCTACCTTTATATCCACGGCCTGTCTCACAGAGGTTTTTCGACGACCTCTCCCGCAGGATGCATCACCCTTCCTACGTGATGCGTGCTGCGCTTTATGTATCGAGAACATTGATAGTACAGGTGGATATGCCCTGGGATGTGGACATTTTTTCCACTTGTCTTGCATCACCCAGGAGCTAGTACGGTTCTCAGCATGCCCCTCCTGCCGTGCACGCGTCGACCTAGCGACGTACAGAGTTTTGGGCATCGATGATCTTCACCCAGGCCTCGTTCGAGTAGATGCTAGGACTGGCAGGCCTATTGATTTTACATCAGCTATTGACTTGGGACTCGACGCCTTCGACGATAGAGCCCAGGAGCCTGAGGTGCCTCCAGAGATTGAGTGGAGCTCACATGAGTTTGATGCTTACCAGAGAGTCCTACATGAGAGCCAGATCACAGCATATGAGCGCGTGGGTGGTGCTGGTCCTAGTGGCACCTCGGGTGATGGTGCTAGCAGCAGTGCTGCTTCTCATGAGCAGCGTGTCCTTACAGCAGAGGAGCTTACACGAGCAGAGTGGCAGACACGTACCATTGCAGATTATAGATTTTGGGTTTACAGACAGAGGCGTCTTGCATTAGCATGACGTAGAGAGAGAGAGAGGGCCATAGCAGCTTTTGGGACTCGTGAGCTCCCGAGTACACCGGCACCAGCTCACGATCCTGCCTTTGAGGTAGACCTCCCCGCAGACACTCGACGACCCTCGCAGCCGGCACAGCCTCCTTGACATGCACAGCAGCCTCGACGCGCACGTCGACCGGCAGTTAGAGATGACGATTTTGATTGGATTGCCGTTGATAGTGACTAAACTCAGACTAGCTGGGTTAGCTCACTTACATTGTACTTAGATTTTTGGGCAGTGACTAACCTCAGACTAGCTGGGGTAGCTCATTTTCATTCTGATGTACTTATTTGATGTTTATATCATTATGAGTTTTTTCATTATTGAGTATCATTACATTTTAGTTGATGTTCTTGATTTTATTATATTTTTTAACACTTTGGCTATCATATTGTTTGTTGAAAATCTCCATGCCATCGTACCCAAACATGCTCTGATAGGGACCAAACTTTGCAAGCATGGGGGGGGACCCACCCCCACATGCTTGCAAAGTTTGGTCACAATCAGAGCATGTTTGGATTAGTAATTAGCGCCCAGTGCGGGTTTTTGAAGTCTCTTGGTGCTTAAGAGGCCATGGAAAATCCGGGCCTTCCCTATACCATCGTACCCAAACATGCTCCGATGGGGACCAAACTTTGCAAGCATGTGGGGGTGGGTCTCCCCCACATGCTTGCAAAGTTTGGTCACAATCAGAGCATGTTTGGATTGGTAATTAGCGCCCAGTGCGGGTTTTTGAAGTCTTTTGGTGCTTAAGAGGCCATGGAAAATCCGGGCCTTCCCCATACCATCGTACCCAAACATGCTCCGATAGGGACCAAACTTTGCAAGCATGTGGGGGTGGGTCCCCCCCACATGCTTGCAAAGTTTGGTCATAATCAGAGCATGTTTGGATTGGTAATTAACGCCCAGTGCGGGTTTTTGAAGTCTCTTGGTGCTTAAGAGGCCATGGAAAATCCGGGCCTTCCCCATACCATCGTACCCAAACATGCTCCGATGGGGACCAAACTTTGCAAGCATGTGGGGGTGGGTCCCCCCCACATGCTTGCAAAGTTTGGTCACTATCAGAGCATGTTTGGATTGGTAATTAGCGCCCAGTCCAGTTTTTTCAAGTCTCTTGGTGCTTAAGAGGCCATGGAAAATCCGGGCCTTCCCCATACCATCGTACCCAAACATGCTCCGATGGGGACCAAACTTTGTAAGCATGTCGGGGTGGGTCCCCCCCACATGCTTGCAAAGTTTGGTCACAATCAGAGCATGTTTCGATTGGTAATTAACGCCCAGTGCGGGTTTTTGAAGTCTCTTGGTGCTTAAGAGGCCATGGAAAATCCGGGCCTTCCCCATACCATCGTACCCAAACATGCTCCGATGGGGACCAAACTTTGCAAGCATGTGGGGGTGGGTCCCCCCACATGTGGGTCCCCCCCACATGCTTGCAAAGTTTGGTCACAATCAGAGCATGTTTGGATTGGTAATTAGCGCCCAGTGCGGGTTTTTGAAGTCTTTTGGTGCTTAAGAGGCCATGGAAAATCCGGGCCTTCCCCATACCATCGTACCCAAACATGCTCCGATAGGGACCAAACTTTGCAAGCATGTGGGGGTGGGTCCCCCCCACATGCTTGCAAAGTTTGGTCATAATCAGAGCATGTTTGGATTGGTAATTAACGCCCAGTGCGGGTTTTTGAAGTCTCTTGGTGCTTAAGAGGCCATGGAAAATCCGGGCCTTCCCCATACCATCGTACCCAAACATGCTCCGATGGGGACCAAACTTTGCAAGCATGTGGGGGTGGGTCCCCCCCACATGCTTGCAAAGTTTGGTCACAATCAGAGCATGTTTGGATTGGTAATTAACGCCCAGTGCGGGTTTTTGAAGTCTCTTGGTGCTTGAGGCCATGGAAAATCCGGGCCTTCCCCATACCATCGTACCCAAACATGCTCCGATGGGGACCAAACTTTGCAAGCATGTGGGGGTGGGTCCCCCCCACATGCTTGCAAAGTTTGGTCACTATCAGAGCATGTTTGGATTGGTAATTAGCGCCCAGTCCGGATTTTTCAAGTCTCTTGGTGCTTAAGAGGCCATGGAAAATCCGGGCCTTCCCCATACCATCGTACCCAAACATGCTCCGATGGGGACCAAACTTTGCAAGCATGTGGGGGTGGGTCCCCCCCACATGCTTGCAAAGTTTGGTCACAATCAGAGCATGTTTGGATTGGTAATTAGCACCCAGTGCGGGTTTTTGAAGTCTCTTGGTGCTTAAGAGGCCATGGAAAATCCGGGCCTTCCCCATACCATCGTACCTTAACATGCTCCGATGGGGACCAAACTTTGCAAGCATGTGGGGGTGGGTCCCCCCCACATGCTTGCAAAGTTTGGTCACAATCAGAGCATGTTTGGATTGGTAATTAGCACCCAGTCCGGATTTTTCAAGTTTGTTTGTGCTTAAGAGGCCATGGAAAATCCGGGCCTTCCCCATACCATCGTACCCATACATGCTTCGATGGGGACAAAACTTTGCAAGCATGGGGGGGTGGGTCCTCCCCCCATGCTTGCAAAGTTTGGTCCCCATCGGAGCATGTTTGGGTACGATGGTACGGGGAATGCCCGGATTTTCCATGGCCTCTTAAGCACCAAGAGACTTGAAAAATCCGGACTGGGCGCTAATTACCAATCCAAACATACTTTGATTATGACCAAACTTTGCAAGCATGTGGGGGGGACCCACCCCCACATGCTTGCAAAGTTTGGTCCCTATTGGAGCATGTTTGGGTATGAAGGTATGGGGAAGGCCCGGATTTTCCATGGCCTCTTAAGCACCAAGAGACTTCAAAAACCCGCACTGGGCGCTAATTACCAATCCAAACATGCTCTGATTGTGACCAAACTTTGCAAGCATGTGGGGGGGACACCAAGAGACTTCAAAAACCCGCACTGGGCGCTAATTACCAATCCAAACATGCTCTGATTGTGACCAAACTTTGCAAGCATGTGGGGGGGACCCTCCCCCCCACATGCTTGCAAAGTTTGGTCACAATCAGAGCATGTTTGGATTGGTAATTAGCGCCCAGTGCGGGTTTTTGAGGTCCCCCCCACATGCTTGCAAAGTTTGGTCACAATCAGAGCATGTTTGGATTGGTAATTAGCGCCCAGTGCGGGTTTTTGAAGTCTCTTGGTGCTTAAGTGGGTCCCCCCCACATGCTTGCAAAGTTTGGTCACAATCAGAGCATGTTTGGATTGGTAATTAGCGCCCAGTGCGGGTTTTTGAAGTCTCTTGGTGCTTAAGAGGCCATGGAAAATCCGGGCCTTCCCCATACACCCCCACATGCTTGCAAAGTTTGGTCCCTATCAGAGCATGTTTGCGATGGCATGGAGATTTTCAACAAACAATATGATAGCCAAAGTGTTAAAAAATATAATAAAATCAAGAACATCAACTAAAATGTAATGATACTCAATAATGAAAAAACTCATAATGATATAAACATCAAATAAGTACATCAAAATGAAAATGAGCTACCCCAGCTAGTCTGAGGTTAGTCACTGCCCAAAAATCTAAGTACAATGTAAGTGAGCTAACCCAGCTAGTCTGAGTTTAGTCACTATCAAGATAGAGATCTAGTCAGTAGCACCCTCTCTAGCTCTCAACTGCTCTAGAATGCTCTCATGGTCATCCACTCGAATCCGAAAACGAGGGTGAGAACTGTGTTTTCGGCTCTGTACTCGAACAAGAGTGAGCCTGGTAGCAACCACTAGATGAGAGAACTGAAATGCCTCTAACTCCCACACTGCTGGAACTCAAGACTCCCCCGATGAAGTCGAATCTGCTGGTAGAACCGACCTGCCCCCACAATCATGCTATGGGCGTCATAAGAAAACCCATGATCATCCACTGTATCCTGGTCAAGCATGCACTTTGGCCTAGTGCAACTCATCAGATAGTAGTCTACTCCCTCGCTATTTCCCTCACTGGCAATAACAGCAAATACATCACCCTCCTGTAGCAAATCTGTCAGGTCATCATAACTGACCATGAACGCAGGACCTGTGTGCTCATCAGACACCACTGGATGTGAAGGATGCTCGGGGGAGAGGAATGTCTGTATCCATGCATCTGCCCATCCTCTCGAGGCACAATGTGACCAATCGCCATCCATACATGCTCCACAGAAGCATGCAAATCGTCGTGTGTAAATCGTGGGGGCCGCCATGCACGTGCTCCTGATGGAATGTAAGCCCAAGGTGCCAGGTACTGTGTCACAATCATGGGAGGCTCTACGGTCAATCATGCCACCATCCACATGCCAAAAAAATCTCCTGACAATCCGAGCATCACGTTTGGGGTACGATGATGCTGCACTCCCACACAAATGTTGGGAGCACCACTCGACTACGTGGCCCGCATCTCTGAACTGCTGAGCATCCTGTCTCGCAGCTGATGACGCCTCAAGGCACGTTTCACACACGCGCCCGCACCATCATGCTCTCCCTTCCCGTGACCAGTCTCAAAGAATGACCAAATCACTGGGATACTAGACTGCACATGCCACCTATAAATCCATAAAAGATAGTCTTAGTTATTGTTTTCTTTAAGATGTTCTAGTGAATTTAGTTTAATTGTAAATGTAAGAAAGCCATAAGTACTACCTGTAGAGCCAATAGAATTGACGTGATGACTTGAACTGTGCGCCACAACCATCCGACCAAACCCAGCGCTGGACATGTCTGATCCCACAATCTCCTAAAAAATCGTCATGGAGACGAAAACAGTGTTGCACAAAATGTGCATCATGTGAACGATCATCACTGATATAGAAATGATACTCTCGAATAATGACATGGGTCTCGGGGGTACTCGCTATCCCATCTACATGAGCCTCTGCATGTCGATAGCTAATGTGGACCATAATAGCAACCTGGTGAGGTAAGCAATACATACGTTTAGGACACAAAAAATCAAATAAGTAATGTAGCTCAAACATAAAACAAATATTACAAAATATAACCATTACCTGCTCTAAGAAGTAATACTCAGATTGTATCTCCTGAAAAGGTGTGAAAGTGTAGTTCTCTGCAAAATCAATCACAGAGTCGACCACACCGATAGGAAACTCTGCTAGGCATGCTCGGAACTGACGATCCTGCCACTTGGCACAATGACTGTGCCGTATGTAGGGGTAGATCTGCTCCCTAAATGTGGCTGTGAAGTGACAACGTGGTGTATGTTTGTCCACGAGCTGCAACTTCCTGGACTGTCCACCACTCTAGAGCTGGTGTGTCACATACTCATAACGTTGCCATGCCACTATCTCTTGGTCACTTGCATCAAGATCTACCATCTGTAGATGTGCAAGTGAACCACATGATGTGCAATTGCTCTCCACACAAGGCATCCTATGGAACTGGGCATCCTCCGTGCGTGCACACAAAAGAGAGTGGATGAAATCACATGGACTACGAGGCAACTCTCTATGCCCACTAAGAGAACGGAACACATCATAAAAAAGTTTGAACTCAACATGGTAGCGACAACAACATGTGTCACGCTGACGTGAGTACCTCACAAACCAAGGCTTACACCCCTCAAATGACCTTTGCCCAATTTTAAGCTCTGGATACGAAGCCACAAACTGAGAATACAACTCAGTTTGGGTCATTTCAAGAAAGCAAGCACCGTGCTCAATGAACACTCCTCTTGTCACTCTCTTACGCAAAGCTTTCTTGAAAACTGGCGATGCACGACAATTCTCCTCCCAAAAACTTTCTATCAAGGTTCTAGTGGTTTCATCTAGTAGGCGATCATGCCTAGCTACACGACCACTACTCGCCCACATAGCACCAACCTCATTGGCATCTAAACTTTGTCACCTAATAGACCCAACTCTAAGTGCGTGTGGTGCTATGGAAAGGATGCGAGATGTGGCACTAACCTTACCCTTCATTTGGGAGCTACTTATGGCTGCCACAATAGCCCGTCGAGCAGCCAAAGCGTCCGCAGAGTTCCTCTTCTTGTTAACTATATAGGAATGACAAACACTTTGTAGCACCACCATGCCAGCTCTCCTCTCTCTTCGACCTCCAATGTCGGAAAGCGCCCTGCAGTTGGCCATGTTGGGCAGATCAATCAAAGCATCAAGCACACATGCCTGTGATGAAGGCGTGAGGTCTTTAAAATAGGAATGGAAGATTGCATGGGCACGACGATGTGCCCCTGACTGATAGTTCT
>NC_141047.1:14088874-14136374 GCF_041138505.1 Cibotium barometz | reverse complement strand
GAGTCCCCATCGAACATAAGAACAGGCTTCAAGCTCATTGATTGTAGATGTCAGTCTAGCATTGCTTCCAAGTATGCTTTCAAATTCATGTTCATTTGAGCATTTCAAATATGGTCTACACTACACGAAGTATGCTATCTAAGCACTCACACAAAACACAGTAAAAGAATTAAAAATAATAATCTTATTTTGCAAGCTTCAGAGCATGGAGTGCACCTGGTTTTGATGATGATGATGATTGTGTGTGTGTGTGTGTGCGTGTGTGTGTGTGTGTGTGTGAGAGAGAGAGAGAGAGAGAGAGAGAGAGAGAGAGAGAGGGAGGGAGGGAGGGAGTACCTGCTTGTGTTAATGCACCAAGACATTTTGTGCATGAGGTAGTTGGGGATTCTCAAGCATATACAAGCTTGCAAATGTACCTAGTGGATGTGGCACGGTGCACCTGGCCATGGACCCCACATTAGGACACCAATTGGCAGTGAAGATGGTGCTCTGCGATACCTTGGTGTGGAAGGAGGACATAGAGAATGAAGTGGCCATCCTATAGAGCTTGAAGGATCATGCAGGCAGCTTCCCTAACGTCATCAAGTGCTTGGGCTTCCATGGACGGCCAACCAAGATGCAAGGTGAAAAGGGACCTGGCAGGTGGGAGCCTAGAAGGGCTGGTGTAGGAGTAGGGCTCTGTGTTAGAATCGGAGGCAAGGGTCTTTGCAAGGGCCATCTTAAAAGGCCTAAACTTTCTTCACACATAAGGCATCGTGCACACTGATGTGAAGTGCGCTAATGTCTTGTTGGGGCCGTCGAGGACTGATCATGTCGATCAAAAAACGAGAGGTAAAGCTTGCATATTTTGGCATCGGCAGGAGGTGTGCAATCGAAGGGCAAGGCAAGTCAATGGTGGGCAACGTATTACTTTAGAGAAAAGCCACTAGAAGGCGCCAGAGTGAGCAGCGGCACCATATCTCCTACCTCTCATGTGTGGAACTTTTTGGTTCTTCTACACACTTCCTTTACCCTTTTACAAATTACACATTAATACACAAATAACCTTTGCCTAAAGTACCATACCCAAACAACATGGACAATAGCAGTAAAGTAGTGCAAATGGGCAGACAGGTTCTAGAAAAGTGCTTCCACCCTAGTATAAGGTTGAGCCAAGGCAAAGCTCAAAACCGATCAAGAACTATTCCCAAACTCCATGAAGAGCCACTCACAGAGTCAGCCATTATGGGCATCAATGCTCCAACTCTGACAAGTGTCGCACCCGGGATCATAACTTCCCTTTTCAAGCATCATTTGAGTAGCATGAATCCCCAACAAGCTAGAAGCTTTGGCATTGGATTGACCAGCCATATTTTAGTGGAATACTAACAAGCAAATCAAGTAAATACATATAATTAGATTAAGTATATTGTATATGATGTATTTGAGTGATCTGTTGAAGACTTCTGCTCTTGATTTCTTGATTTCCTCTCAAAGATTAAATGCAAAACGCCTTATGGTTGGTACTCGGTTGGTATTACAGCTTAGTTCTGCAAAAACTTGCTATTTGGCTGCCATTAGTTGCTAGTTGCAGATGAAGTGGCCGCGCCCAGATGCACCAGAAGGAGCTGAATCCGGTGTTGGAATTTCTCCTCTTCTTTCTTCGATGCGGTCATGGGAGGAAGAAGGAAGGGGGTACGAGCTCTCACACACTCTTCCCCTTGTCCCTGCGCACTACAGAGGTAAGATTTACAGTTCACTTCTCTCTTTTACAGCTTTTCTACTCCAGGGGCTCAAGCTTCTTTGAGCTTATATTGTGAACGAAGAAGGTGATGAGATCCTGGTGCACATACCAACTAAAGCTTCTTCATGCTTCTTCTACGTTGGCTATTCATGGTTGTCCCTTTGTTGACCAAGTACTAATAGAGCTCAAGCTTCTCTGAGCTTAGTTTGTGAATAAAGACGGTGATGAGATCCTGGTGGTGCACATATCAATCGAAACTTCTTCGGCTTCTTCTGTGTTGGCTGCTCACGGTTGTCCCTTTTTTCACCAAGTGCTAATTGATAACCTAGAGCTCAAGCTTCTCTGAGCTTACTTTGTGAATGAAGAGGGTGATGAGATCCTAGTTACAGCTTCTTCTGCGCTCGCTGCTCACGGGGCCGTCTCCGATAAGCCACCTTCTTTTATAAAGGTTCCAGCTTTATTTAACACTAGTTCTGTAATTGGACACTAAAGTGTCCTGAGGACACTAAAGTGTCCTGAAAGTTAGCATTTTTCTTGAATTTTTGTGGACAATCTATTAAGAGTTTTGAAATGCTTAACATCCACAGATGTTCCTCAAGACCCAAAAAAAAATTGAGATTTTTTAAATTGCACTTTTCTTAGCTTTTGCAAGGCAATATTTTAATTTTCTTAGACACATGCTGATAAAACGCATGATTTTTGCTGTTTTCAAAATAGTAGTAATTTGTACATAACTTTTAGAAGGGACATAGTTTGATCATGAAACTTGGCTTGATGGAAAGCCCATGATGTAAACTAAATCTTGGAATCATCAAACGATAATTATTGGATAAATTTTTGACTCGCTAATATTGAAATTGATGTTTTTTATACAGGTGGAGCATGAATTTTTCTCCTTCCATATGCAAGCTAATAATGTAAAACTTGAGGTGCACCCATGTTATATAGGGTAAATACTACTTTGTTTTGAATTTTCCAAAACTTTAGAGCCACTTTTTGGGCCTCTTCTCATACATGGCCTTTTGCGCAACCTGTTTTTAATAAGCAAAATGTCTAATTATGAGCCTAATTTTGATTTTCATCAAAGGGAAAAGCTGTGTAAGTGCATTATTTGTTGTAACTATAGGTGTAGACTACTTGTGCAAGCATAGTTATGATTAGTTTTTGAAAAAAGATGATCAAATTTTATATTTTTATTTTTTACAATTTTTTAGAACTAGGCGATAAGAACCTACTTAAGTGGAGGCTAAGTTAGTGTCATACACATCAAATTATGGCTTATTTATCTCATCTCAAGCATGAAAACCAATAATCAACATTCTGATTGATAGGGCTACAATTTTTTTTAGTGGCGTGATTGAGTTTTGATAATACGCGTTACTTTTGCTGATTTTATACAACTTTTTTGGAAAAAATTCTAGGAAAGGAAAATGATTTTTTTGGTGAACTTCTACCTCCTTGGATTGATATATGCTATCAAAATATCTTGGGAAAAATGCTATTGATATCATTGGATTTTTTTTTTTAGAGAATGATGCTTGCATATTTGGAAAAATCCTGAAAAATCCTGAAAAATGTTCATTTTCAAGACATATGCTACTTTGTTGCTTATGTACTTCTAAATAAAAAGGCATTTTATATGTTTAGCATTTTTTACATAAGCATAGGGTTATGTTCTACATGCCCAATGAAGCATTTTGGTTTTTAAAGCCTACATTAGGAGTTTGATTTTTTTTCGCAACCCCCAAAAAAGGACACTCAAGTGTCCTGTTTTGGTACCAAACTAGTGTTAAAAGCATGTGTTTTATTTACCTCTGTTTTTTTTTTCCTCGTTGATTCCGCTTTTTGTATGGCCACGTCGTTATTTACCTCTCTTTTTGTATGTCCATGTGGCTTAATTGCGGTGTATGGCCACGTGGCTTGCTGCGTTATTTACCTTAGCTTTTTTTCCTGTTGATTCGCTTTTTGTATGGCCACGTGGTTAATTGCGGTGCCTTTGTCAGGACACGGGTAGGGACAGCGTGAGCTAGAGCTGTTTAGGGGTGTTTGGTCATGTGTGGACGGCCAAGGCTAAGTATAGCCGGCTAGAGTCTTTATCCGCGGGCTCATCTTGTCTTGTCTTCTTGTGAGAGCTCGTTGGGGATCTTATATGGCTGAGGGCTGGGGATCTTATACTGGTATCAGAGCGTGGGAATCGATTGCATAGGTGGAGTCTTCATAGTCACTGTGGGCGTGCCACTACAACGCCAAAAAACGGCAACAGCACAGCGCACAGGCGCTCTCTCTTTCTTGCTATTGCACAGACAAGCAGGAATAGTAGCAGCGCCGTCAAGGAGATGAAATATATATCTCTCTCTCTCTCACGTCAACCAGCAGCGGCAGATCAGGCCACTCGTTGTCCGACAACAATTATAGCGCACAACACATGGCATGAGCCCGCGATCTGGCAGCAGCAACACCCACCGAGGGCACAACAGTAGCGCATAGTTGCATAACCCACAGCAGCCAGCCAATGGCGTTGTCCTCTCCACATTTTGATAGGTTGCATACGACATAAACTCAACAGACGTTGCAGAGCCAAGTCGTCGGGTGGAGATCAACATCAGCACACAGCACTGTTGAAGCGCACGCCAGCCAGGCGTTTGAGGAACACAATATATATATATATATATATATATATATATATAAGAGGCTTTTCTTACAGAGAAACAATATCTCTTGTATCCGCGCAGCCATGGGCAGCACTCAAGGATAAAAAACATCTTCTCTCTCTCTTTCTAAAGGAGAGAAGCATCTCGAAAGGAGTCTCTCGAAAGGACTCTCTTGCTCTTGAGGAGGTTTTCTTTCTATTTCTCTATAGTCCGCACAAAATAAGGGACAAGCACGATACCTATAGCAAAGCCACTAAACAACATACTACTGACGCGAGCAAGTTGAGCCGGTTTTGGTCAGGTATTCATCTTCATCTTGCACTTGAATTTGATTTGTTACCATGACCTCAAAAGATTTCGAGCACTCCGAGGGTACACACACTTCCTTTATGTAACAAGTACCCTTAAGGAATCAACCACGACATTGTATCAACCTTTGTGATACCTTAGTTGAAAGTCAAATTCTTGGAAGATTTTGAGCACTCCGAGGGTCAACAGCATGGCGGTCATCCATCTTTGGATACCAATATGGCTAATTTAGATGTGGGTGATTATGGATTTGTGGATTTGCATGAAATTCTTTGTTAGAGTCGTGTCGCACACAACGTATTGAGCAAAGTTTACTTGTTCTTTCTCCAAGTCTGCAGACCATACAAGAGACTCTTAAGCACTTGGTCACTAGTTTGGGGTTTTGGAGTGTCCCAATTGATATTCTAGGGGCATCTACTCTTGGGGGGTCAACTCAAGACACGCTCGGGAATCAGAAAGTGGAAGCTATGCTCAAGAGCATGAAGCCTCCTGTGTTTCACGGGGAAGTGAGAGAGAGTAATAAAGATGTAGTGAATACTTTTTTACAAAAGTGGAAAGACTTGCATCTTTTGAAGCGTTCTCCTGATGCTGTTCGCATGCTTGAGGAAAGTCTCACGCTTGAGGGCAAGGCCTACAAGTGGTGGATGAGTCTCGGTGCGAGCGATCAACCTACGACATGGGCTCCTTTTGAGACACTTTTTCGGAAAGAATTCTTACCCTAAGAATGAGAAGGATCGCAATTGGGATGCTTGGGACAATTGTAAGAGGGAAGGTCTTACGTTGACCCAATAGATTTCCAAGTATCGCAAGATAATTCTTAAGCTCAAAGGTTTAGATGATTTTTAAAAAGTACGAGGTTTTCTACATGGTTTAGATAATGAATATAAAACTAAGGTTAAAACTCAATATCCTAAAACTTTAGAAGAGGCCATAAAAAGTGTGCAGATCTTCAATGATAATATTGAGAAGAAACCCACGACCAAGACACCTTGGGTTGGAGCATCCGACTTCCATAGTTCCAAGGGGAACAAACAAAAGGGTGCCAAACAAAGTAATGATGTGCCAAGGGGCCAAGGGGTCCCTTATCTCTACAAGATTATGAGAGAGCTAAAAAGGAAGAATTATGCTTTATTTGCATGGCTGTTGATCATGATAAACAAAATTGTCCAAAGAACCGTGGCAAAGATATCGATAAGGGCGATAGGAAGGCGGTGCATTAGTGCAAGTCTTGCCACTTGAAGCGTCTTAGAAGTTTTTTAAAGTTCAAGTATGCCATACCGATGCCACGCATGAGTGTTGTGTAATCTTTACGATGTGGTAAACAAGTTCATTTGCAAGGTGAATGTGATGTGCCCCCATCTCCACTCATCGGTTCTGCTGAAGTGGACTGCCTTGTACATGCTCATGAAATAGAAAATCTCTTTTTCTATTACATGTCTCCTTCAATTTTGTCTCATGATGATGCTAGTGGTGGTGATTTTAATTTCCGTTTGAATATTGAATATTGAATCTCTCAATATTTTTAATTTCCGTTTGAATATTGAATCTCTCAATTCTGTCATATGTGAACAACATGTTAGTGCTATGCATAATAATGAATAAATTAACATTTTTCCTAATCTCATCTGTTCTGCTAAAGTGGACTACCTTGTACATGCTCATGAAATAGAAAATCTCTTTTTCTATTACATGCCTCCTTCAATTTTGTCTCATGATGATAATGGTGATTTTAATTTCCGTTTGAATATTGAATATTGAATATTGAATCTCTCAATATTTTTAATTTTCGTTTGAATATTGAATCTCTCAATTCTGTCATATGTGAACAACATGTTAGTGCTATGCATAATAATGAACAAATTAACATTTTTCCTAATCTCACTCCACAAGTTTCTACTTCTTTGCAAAATCTTTTGCATGACGCTAGTGAGGTAGAGTGTTAGCTTGCTGACTACCTCTCCAGGGGCTTCATTAGGCTTAGCAATTCGCCATGGGCATCACCAATTTATTGGTGAAGAAGAATGATGGGTCTATGTGATTATGCGTGGACTATCGTGGTTTGAATACAATCACGATAAAGAACAATATCCGTTACCACAAGTTGATGAGCTTTTTGATCAACTACAAGGTGCATGATACTTTAGTAAGATTGACTTAAGGTTAGGCTATCATCAAGTTTACATATGGAGGATGTGCCTAAGATAGCTTTTCGTACCAAATTTGGGTATTATGAGTTTTTAGTTATGCCGTTTGGTCTAACTAATGCTCCTGCTACATTTATGACACTTATAGATAGCGTCTTACGCCCGTATCTTGGTCGATTTGTTGTAGTCTTTCTTGATGATATTTTGATCTTTGGTCACACATAGAAAGAGCATTTGCAAAACTTAAGATTAGTGTTTGAATTGCAAAGGCAAACTTTATGCTAAAGAGAGAAAGTGTGAGTTTTTTGCCTCAAACATCCATTACTTGGGTCACATCATCTCTGTAGAGGGAATTCATATGGATCCTACAAACGTAGAGGCAATCCTGAAGTGGCATCATCCAACCAATTTGGAGGAACTACAGATATTCCTTGGGTTGACAGGGTTCTATCGTAAATTCATCCAAGATTATGCTAAGTTAGCAGTTCTCATGAGATGGACCAATTAAAGGCAAAGGGTCACAACTTTGTTTGGGGTGTTGACCAACAATAAAGTTTCGATCGCCTTAAGGTTGCCATAGCTATCGTACCTATGTTGGCAATAGTAGATCCTAATCAACCGTTTGTGGTTGAAACGGATGCTAGTGACTATGCAATTGGTGATGTGCTTCTTCAAGGCCGAAGACCGGTAGCTTTTGAGAGCAAGAAGTTGGATAGAGCTGAGCGGAATTGTTCTGCATATGAGTGTGAGCTTTATGCCATCAGTTATGCTTCGTGCTAACAACCTTTCTCCATGTGGCCTAGTTTGTCACAAATGTT
Source organism: Cibotium barometz (assembly GCF_041138505.1). Taxonomy (NCBI): domain Eukaryota; kingdom Viridiplantae; phylum Streptophyta; class Polypodiopsida; order Cyatheales; family Cibotiaceae; genus Cibotium; species Cibotium barometz. Next base: position 14,128,729 of record NC_141047.1, on the reverse strand, counting down.
GCAATTTACTTTGGGCCTTGGTCCTTTGGTGAAGAATGCTTTCTCCTCGTGTGCTGAAGGTCCACTTGCTTTGGCTTTAGGTATTTTCTCTTCTTCAATCAAGAGTCACTTCTCTCTTCTTCAATCAAGAGTCACTTCTCTCTTCCACTCACAATCCTCCGAAGTTCATCCTTCATGACTACATATTCAAGTTTTACGTGCCATGTGTGAGAAGTTGTCATGATTTTTCAATGAGGATGGGAAGGTCTTAGCAATGTAATGACCCAATGCAAGCAAGGGAGATGCAATAGGAATGGTTTAAAATATGATTAACTCTTCCTAGTTTCAATGAGGATGGGAAGGTCTTAGCAATGTAATGACCCAATGCAAGCGAGGGAGATGCAATAGGAGTGGTTTAATATGATTAACTCTCCCTAATTTTAAAATAAACTGTCAAACCAAAGAATACCCTGTTTTGGGAGAGCAAGTTAGAGCACGACACTAAAAGGAAAAAGGAGATAATTTCAATACCCACACTTGCAAAAAATAAAATAAAATAAAATAATCACTAATGGCTTTCTTTAATGCTTGAAAACAACATATTTTTTAACCAATCAAAATAAAGGTAACTTCCTACAACGAACGCTATCGTGGGTTGATTGGGATTCAAAGAGGCTTGATTTTGTCAACCGCCCCACTGGCACTTGCTCAAGTGGTTAGCTCATCACAACCCACCCTAACCAAGACATCATGGGTTCGATCCGTGATATCATAGGGTTGTGTGTGTGAGTGGTGTAGGTTTTAGCTCGACTACATCCCCTTGAAAGGGGCTTTCGGGGGAAAAAAAGAAAGAAAGAGAGAGGCTTAATTTTCAATTGGCTTTTAAAGGCATCCACCCATATTAAACCTTTGTAAAAAGGTTGTCATATTTACACTCAACAATCAAAATTTATGTACATGAACTTATAACCTTGAGAATAGAAAGATAATACACATACTTTATATTATGCGTAATTGAAAAGATTACAATATTATCTTTGTTCAAGCACTGCACAACCACATACCACATGCTAGCTTGCACATGTTTCAAATTATAAGTTTGAACCACTCATAAAGCTCATAAATGTAAGCTATTAATTTATAAGTTTGCACATGGTTCGAATTATAAGTTTGAACCACTCATAAAGCTCATAAATGGAAGCTATATTAATAGGTTTAGCTATGCTTGCTAAAAGGTTCTTACCATAATAACTACACAATTCAAAACATTACAATCCTTACAGCAATATAAATAGATTCAGTCGGCCCCCTACACAAGTATTTATGTTCGCTTTGTCTCTTAGAAACCTTAGCTTCTTGAGAATCGTTTCTTCATAATCCACTTGAAACCTATGTTAGCCTTCTGCCTCCAGGAAGTTCAAGTGTGAACAGAGCTGATTACAGGAACTTTTTACCTGTGCTGGAAGGGTTTTTTTCCCTTGAGAACACACCCTTAGTGTGTTATCAGCCACATCAACCCTCTAAGGGCTACTAGTATGCTCATTATCTAATCGAGTACATTCTAGCTATCGCTATTGTCTCTGTTACTCTCTAAGCTAATGTGTATGTCTTGTCTGTGAGTCTGTATAGAGCATCTCCTTTCACATCCAACATTGGTATCAGAGCAGTGTTGTCTTGAGATAGTGTGCCTAGGGTTTAGAGTTTGTCGTCTTCTCAGTCAATAGCTCTTCACTGTGCCAAACACTATCCCGACACAAGTTTCAGAGCAAGAATTATAGAGCTCTCATTGTGTTGCCGCTTCTGTTGGTCTTCATCTCATTGGCACCGCTACATGTTCTGGGTACGATCTAGCTCTGTGCACTTTCTCTCAGATCTAGGGTTTTTGCCTTCCGTTGTCGTACATTGACGTCATTTTTCTTAACATTGTCGTACATTCAAAGTACACCCCCGCACTAGCTGGTTGTACTCTTGATGCTTTTGTTGTTCAGTCATTCAGCTTTCTTTTGTTGTTCAGTCATTCAGCTTTCTTTTGACATTGGACTTTTGTGTCCGTCAGCTTTGAACTATCATCTTCTTAACATTCTTCTTGAGCATTTGACTCTTGCATCAATTGTTTTTGCTTTGTCAGCTCATTTAACTGCATTATTCAGTATTGCCTTATTTGTAGCTCAGTCCTTTAATTTCTACATTTAGTGTTTGGCTTTCAATCTTCAGTGCTTCGCTCTCTGTTTTTCAATGCTTGGCTCACGGCATTTAGCATTTAGCACTTTGCTCTACATTTAGAAGTTTATTTTTCTATCTACGATTTCCTATCTTCAACAGTCAGCACTTCACATTCCAAATTCAGCAGTTGGCCAAGTTTACTTTTCTAGCCGGGTTTTACTTTCATCAAAGATTACATGTGCCGAGTCCGAGCTGCTGACTCCACGTCATCAGCATCAAACTTGCTGATTAAACATAGCCTTTCTTACTGAATCCACGTCAACTTCCTGTCAGCTGATTCCGACCTACTACTTCCCCATCCGACTCCACATCTGCCGATTCCACAAACTTCGTCTAGTAAGTTTACACATCCCTCTACAGACATTTGGAGTACTTTAACTCCCTTGCAGGTAATCCCTATGTCAAATACACTTCAATCTGTATATTTCTTTGCTATGCAACATGTCTCAAAACACCAATAAATTGTCGACATGTTGCCTGTTGAGGACAAGCTGGATGGAACCAACTATCCCATGTAGGTATATATGATGCATCATGTTCTGGTGGCCAAGAACCTATGGGTATATGTATCAAGTGCTGACACTCGATCTGTTGGGTCCACATCTACTACTATCAGCACATCCTCTAGATCCGTTATTGGAACTAGTGAATTTGATTCTAGTAGCAGTGTATAGCCTGCACCTATTCCTCCCCACACAAGAACAACTCAAATTGGGATGCCAAAGATGCACAAGCGCATGCACTTATTGCCCTCTCCTGCACAAACGACAAGTTATTCCACACATCCGATCATGTTCCTCTACTAAGAGTGCATGGAATGTCCTTGCCTCTCTATATTAGATCCGCCAATGAAGGCCGAGTTGCCTATCTTTGAAAAAAGCTTGATTTGGAGCATCTGACAGAGGGTGAATCTATGGATGCATTTCTAACCCATGTTAAGGCTCTGTGCGAATAGCTCATCAATATTGATGAGGTTATTTCGGATAGTTCTCTTATCTCTACCATTCTTAATGGCTTTCCTAAATCATATCACAGATTTGCTACCACACTCAGCCTCCTACTAATAAAAAGTAATTTAGAATTGTATACTTTTGATGAGTTGGTGGCTCTCTTGCTTTAGGAAGAGCAGTCTCGTTCTAATCCGAATAATATGCTTGCTTTTGATCAAGCATTTGCTGCCTTCCATCCTTGCAAAGGTAAACTTGGGGCTTCACATCGTGCTAAGCCTCAAGGCAAAGCACCAACCTAGTCAAATCACCCTAATCCCAAGGAGGAGCCAACTGAGAAGAAGAAGAGATGCAATTACTATCGAAAACTTGGTCATATTTTAGAGAACTGTCGAAAACGAAAGGAAAGTGAGAAGAAGAAGCAGCAAGAACTTGCTGTCACTACAAGTGACAATGCAAAGGAAGCAAATTTTACACATGATGGCTATGTATTGACAGTAACCTATAGTGATCTGCATGCCCCTTGTCTGTCCTTGTCAGATGTAAACTAGTACTTTGATTCCGGTGCCACTAAGCACATTACTTCATGTAAGTAGCTATTTTCTACCTTGAGAGATGTTCCGTCAGCTGGAACAATTTTGTGTGCTAAAACAATGCATCCTATGCCATCAAAGGCATTCTCGCAATGTGGAATTGACTTCACGATCTGGGGATCCTTATACTCTTGTTGACACCTTGTATGTACCAGGAATCCGTAAGAATCTCATTTATGTCTCAGCACTTGCCAAAGCTAGATTGAAGATTTAGTTTTTTGATCACTGCTATTCCATTCATGACAGAACTGATTCCGATACGCTTCTCTTGTTTGGTACACTAGGCAATGGCCTACACATGCTTGACATGTATGATAAAAGTGCTGATCCTTATATAGATGCCTTGACTATTTCCATGCCATGGATTGAGCATGACACTAAGCTTTGGCATGCTCGGTTTGGTCATCTAAATTGTCCATCTCTTCTGCAGTTACAGCGTCAAGCTATGGTTCATGAGAGCTGCCCCCTATGGAGCTCTCCCATAAGCATGTATGCGAGGGATGTATAAAACGCATCATCAGTCCTTTCTGAAAGATGGCACTATCTGTGCTACTCACCCATTGTGCAGCTAGTTCATAGTGATCTTTGTGGTCCTATGCGGGTGATATTCCCTTTTGAAAAACACATCACCAGGCTTACCAATGAGATTGTTTCATGCCTTGAGTAGACCATGGCTAAATTACCCTCTTTGGCAAAGTAAGGTCCCTCCTCAAAAATGTGCTACTAAGTAAGGTCTATATCATAATTTCTTTAATACTTTAGACAAAATAAAAGTACTTTTAGACATAGTTTACTATGACCCCAAGCTTCTACCATTGATTTGTAAAAGTTTCTAACAATGTTCTTGAAATTTAGTGCATCATTCATTGTAAATGGCATCTTTTGCAAAAGAATTACCAACTGGTTAAGTTCAACCCCATACCTTTGCCAATGAGTCTTACCTCCATTGCTCCTATCACAAACAACCATATGCAACTTTTTCCATGCATTGTACTTCTCTAGTTGCTTCACCAATAAATCTCCTTTTTCATTTCATGGTGGAGAAATAAATTTTCTTGCATTTACACCACAAAAGAATGTCTTATAAGGTAAGTTTTCACTTGCCCTTGATATCTTTGTATCCTTGTTAATTTCCACTTGACCTCTATGTAACCCAATGCCTGACCAAACCTCTTCTACTTCTTGCATGTCTCTTGAGCATCACTCTTTGGTTGCTCTTTGGTTGCATCCTATACCAACTTTTCAAGAATCCTTACCATGGCATGTAAAGTGAAAAAGTGCTCTTGTTAAGGGTATATTTCGAATAGACTGGTTTTTCCTCACATATTATCAGTTGGTCACAAGTTGGGCACCCTCCTTTCCTATCATTGTAATATAATTTTTCTTTCCATCCTTTAACTTTTGCAATATAGGCATGAAAAATCTACATTGGATCCACACGGATGAAACACTAAACATGTACTTTAAAGTTTTTAGCTCTCTTGCAAGATGTCATTGTACATTGTATTCACTAAATTTATCTACTTTTGAGACTTCTCCCCTTATCTAATGTTTAACCACATTTGGTATACTTGTCAACTTAAAGAAAATCACTAAATTCATATATCTTTAAGACTTCTCCCCTTGTCTAATTTTCAACCACATGTACTTTAAAGTTTTTAACTCTCTTGTAAGATGTCATTGTATATTGTATTCACTAAATTCATCTACTCTTAAGACTTTTCCCCTTGTCTAATGTTCAACCATATTTGGTATACTTGTCAAGTTAAAGAAAACCTTTAATATTTCATGGTCTTCTTTTAGGACTTTGAAAGCAACAAGAAGCCACTATATCTCATTTATGATTAAATATTGAAATAATTAAAATACCTTTTTGTGATGTCCAAACTCAAGGCTCTATTTAGTAGGGTCAAGGTTACCCTCTCTAACTTATATCCTTTGACCTCACATTCTTCAAATTAGTATCAACTTTAGTGCACCGTCACATTCTTGAATTGTCATGTTGCACTTTGCACCTTACATACATCCAACATAAAATTATTAAATTTCATTAGCTTAAATATAACCTTTGCACCTTACATCCAACATAAAATTATTAAATTTCATTAGCTTAAATATAACCTTTGACGTACATTTATATGTATAGCATAGATGCATAGGCTCACCTAGGAGCTTCAGAACTTTACCATAATTGTCATGCATGTCCTACATGATATGTTTTTGGGAGAGGCAAAACCCTTTTTTTCTTTATAACCCTCGTAAATCCTTTGTCTAATTGCTTATAAATAGCAGCATATGCTCTTGAGGCAATCCAAGCTCTATCACATATTCCTTGGGCATCAAGTACAAAAACAAGTATATCAAACAACCTTAGAGGAGATCAATTGCCAACTTGATGCTATGAAGGTAGATTTTGATAAAAAGATTTTAGAATTTATGGCTCATGAAGAGGCTATAGGCCTAGGTTAGTGAGCAATCAAGGAGTTATAGGGCGAGAATCTTAGTAGGTTAGGGTTATGTTTTGGGCACCCAAGTGTGAATAAGAGCTAGTTGTATATAGGAGAATTTCTCAAAATGCTAACACACAATCCCCTTTATGCCAATTGAGTCTTGCTTATCTATTTTAATAAAAAGGTTTTAGAATTTATGGCTCATGATGAAGAGGCTATAGGCCCACGTTAGTGATCACATTAAAGAGTTATAGGGCGAGAAACTTAGTAGATTCAGGTTACATTTTGGGCACCCAAGTGTGAATAAGGGCCAGTTGTATATAAGTGAATTTCAAAAAATGCAACCCCCCTTTGTGCCAATTAAGTCTTGCTTATCTACTTGCTCTCTTATGCTCTAGTGTGTGAGTGAGTGAGTGTGTGTGTGTGTGTGTGTGTGTGAGAGAGAGAGAGAGAGAGAGAGAGAGAGAGATGAGAGTAGAGTGCATGATTCTTAGTGCATGTGCCTCTTGCTTGTGTTATGAGACTCAGCAGGCAAGATAGAGTTGAGTCCAGGGAAGTGATGCTAACTCCTTGGAGGTGATAACAAGTTGGAGGAGATTCAAGAGAGTGAAGCTAACTTCTTGGAGGTGACAACAAGGAGGAGATTCAAAAGATTAGTGCTAGCAACAACCACTGGTAGTGCTTGGAGGTCAAGGAGATCCTAAGCCCAAAGCGAGGTAAGAATCCCATGACGGTGGGTGTAATATGTTTTACTTCCTACTAGAATGGGAGAGTTCTTTAGAGAGTAGCAATAGTCCATTACATTTTTGTTCCCATTTTTCGAGGAGCTAATCTTGCTTCTTTCATCTCCTTAAAGTAATCTGGTCCTTCCTTGCATGCTTAATAATCATTATTTTCAGTTTCCTTGAGGTTTTGGGTGAAGTCATTAGCGGATAACGAGTGAAGAAAAGTGTGGTGAATGTTTGATGTTTTGCTGATCTTGGTGGAAGAATCGGTGTGTGAGTACTTCGGTAACCTCGGAGGGAAGCATTCCAATCAATTATTTTTAGTTTTGTTAAGGTTTTGGGTGAAGTCATGAAGAGTGAATAAGGTTGCTACATAGTGAAGAAAAGTGTGGTGGAATGTATGATTTTTTGTTAATCTTGGTGGAATGATTGGTGTGTGAGTACTTGGGTAACCTAGAGGGAATCATTCCCAGCAATTTTTGTTTGATTTTTTAAGTTTTTCAACATTCTTCTTTTTCACGTTAAAAACTAGTGTTTTTTTCTCAAAAACATAAAAAAAAATATTGTTGTTTAAGCCAGCCACCAATAGACTCAAACATGTGAAAATAATATTTAGACTTTAAAAATTAAGGTAAATAATTTTTTTAGTTTTTGAAAAACCAAAGATATTTATGATGGCTCAAAGTCCCTAAGATCACGTCGGTGAATTATGAGATTACATTGCCAAAAATAGAAAATCATATCCCCATAATCTTATCCTCCTTTAAAAAAATTGGCTTGAAAACTAGATTTTTTCATGAATCTGCATAATAGTTGTCCCACCTCCCATAGCCATTCGGCTCATCTTGGGTCCCATTTAGGCCTTGCAATGTCCTGATAGGGTGTCCAAGAGGAAAGTCTACCTACTCCATGTGTGGACCATTATGAGATAATGGTCGAGTGTAGAATGTAGCCTATTTGGTAGTGTGCCAAACCTAATCTAAGCCATCTCTAAATTCTTGTGTGTGTTCTCTTGTATATGCTGCACATTGTATTCTCTTACATGGACATCACCTATGTTTCCTTTATAGGCTGCCAGATGATGCATTTTGCTTATGTAGACCTTTTAGAGCTTGTGTTTATGGCTTAAAGGCTACTAGTGATAGTTATTATCAACCATAGATGTGCAAGTTTATTGAGAGATGGTTGTGAGCTATGTGGATAATAGCAGGTGCCTTCTGGGGTAGAAAGAAATGTAGCATAAAGATGGCAGCAAAAAATGCATACACATAGAGGACATGTAAGGCATGGATGAGGTGGTTAAGATGGCTCTAATACCATGTAGAAATCCATGGTGCTAGGATGGAACATGTGTGAAGAGAGGAATGAAAGATCAAGCCATGACTATGGTTGATGTAGGATAGACATGGTGTGTGTGTGTGTGTGGATATATACATACATATATATACATACATATATATACATATATATATATACATATATATACATATATATACTATGGTTGATGTAGGATAGACATGGTGTGTGTGTGTGTGTGGATATATATATACATATATATGCATATATATATATATATATATATATATATATATATATATAAAAGCTCAAGAGAGAGAGATTACACAACTTAAAGGACACTCCATGTTATGATAAAACCACCCAAGTACATGCTTTTATAGGCATCAAGCCTTATCTTTTAACTTAGACTTCAATAAGTGATGTTTGCATCCATAGAAGGTGTTCGAACTAACTAACTTCAAAAGGCCCATGGGTTCCTTAAAATTATTCTTTTTAGATGGTGAGACACCTTCAACAAAGAGATACTAGTATTATATAACATTTTCTTAAACATAGGTTTATTGTGTTACTTCACATGATGCAGTCAGAGGATGTTGAAGAGTTGATTAAAGAAGAAACTTCTTGGGAGAAGCTATTAGATTTTCTTTATACAAAGTTGGGGGGTAGATAAAAGATTTATAATTATCAAGGAGATATTTACATCCCAAGATTAATCTTACCTAGATAATAACAAGAACTTTGCCTTACTATAAAGACCTCTTTTTTGGAATCTCAGACGATTACATATGGTCTCATTCATTGGTTATTGAATATAAGGAATGTGTGCATGTTAGTGACCTTGTATGAACTACCAAAAGAATTACAAAAGGATAAATTTTCCTACTAGAAGATGATCCACAAAGAAAAAATCCCTTTCCAAAGGATCTAAAGTTAAGCACCACACACAAAAAAATCCCTACCAGAGAATTCAAGAATCACAAAAAGATATATTTCCTTGCTATACCAGAGAATGTTAAGTGCACACAAACATGTGTTACACATGGAGGCAAAAGGTGCAAATTTCTATTGAAGGAGGATGTTGCACTTATGTGCTACACTTACATGCTACATATAGTTGAAATTTGACGGAGACGACAACAACGACAGTAATAAAGACTCCACCATGCTACTCTAAACTAATGTATGTATTGGAGATGCAGTAGAAGATAGTGTCATGCAACATATTACACTCAGAATGGAATGCAAACAAAGGAATAACTTAGTGCTATTCAAAGGAGACTGGAACTAACAAATATCAAGAGAGCAATCATATCTGAGTCTACCAAAGAAGAATCATCTCAGACATGTAAGCAAATGATTAACTTATGGGATGACTCATCTCTAGTCTATGATAAAAACTAGCATGTATTTTCCCTTCTTATCCTTGCTATCAATTTTTTATGGTTAGGCAACCTCACTCTACCAAGCACTCTACCAAGCGAAGAGATAAAAAGCTGGGGGTTGTTAGATAGCTTAGTATTAATTGATTGCTAGCTTAGCATGCATGCATGCATGCATGTATATATGTAGGTCAATAAGTAGGTATTTATTATAAATGTGTATGTATGTATGTATGTATGCATGGAAGCATGTATGTATATATGTAGGTCAATAGGTAGGTATATATAAATATATATATGTATGTATATTTGTATGCATGCAAGCATGCACTGATGCATAGATTGCTTGCTTAGTATGCATGTACGTATGTAGCTTGCTTGCTTAGTATGCATGCTTGTATGAATGTATGCATTTGCATATACATAAATTTCTTACATATTATGCATTCTTGTATGTTTGTGGGTTATCATTGATCACTTGCTTAATGCAAGGCATCTCTTTTTGGGGGCTGAATTTTCGAGATTGTTATGAGTAAGTACACCCGAAATTTAGGGGAGTGGATGAGGAACTTTTGGAAGCATGTTGGGATGGCCAAAAAGTGGGATTGTGCCTGGCCATTTTCTTCTATGGGTTTATACACATGGTTGCGAGACCACCCGCCGGTGTCTCTCTCTACAAGGTGAGTTTTATGAAAGTAAGTAAAGAAGGCATATGAGGTTGGAAGGTGTTCCTGCCATCAGCTAGAGGGACACCTCCACCGAAGACTCTCTATAATGACATACAACACTTTGAAAAATTCCCTATTTTATTGTGCACAGGTATGTTCACCTTACGTGAATCTATGCTTTGAACATGTGTTTGTCATTGAGCACCAAGGTCTAGTGGTGTGCATGTGACATTCCCTTGTACTTAACTTGGCAAAGTTCTCCATGATGGAGAATACTAAACATCAACAAGGAAGGTTCTCTTTGCCCTCGACAAGGAAGGTGCTTTAGCGTGCGAAGAGGATGCCTTCATGTCCCATTGTAGGTCACCTTCCTATCACACTATAGGTCGCCTTTAGTTTTTCATTGTAGGTCACACTGTAGGTCGCCTTTAGTTTTTCATTTTGTTCATGAATATATAATTAAGCCCAATCTTTAAAATTTTTAATTTTGTCAGCTTGAGATTGAAGATGTTAATGGGTTTCTTGGATGAGCTGGTGTAAAATTGAGGAGGAAGAATTGGCCACCAAGACTCTAGGCTTGATCATTATATTGGTAAAATGAACAAAGAAGTCCTTACCATTTTCATTATAAATACTTTGATAGTCCTAAGGTCACAGTACTAGCTCTTAAGGCAATTAACAAGGTATCTATTATCCCCTATTGATAGAGTTATAGAGAAATATGAATCTATTACTATTTTTGGATATACACCTGCAAGGGTTAGGGCTATGAGATCATCTTATTACACCACACATACTTTAGCGATTGGTAAGATGGATGCAAATCTCCTAGCAGGATGTATAAAATAGAAGTTTTTGAGATTTAGAGGTGATATTGAGTCTTCAACATCTACTAAAGATCCATCAACATCCTCAAGCAAACTTGAAGGAAAAAGAAGATGTCGCAAGAGGAAATCATCTTACCAACATACCACTAGTGTTTAAACTTTGTGTAATTGTCTTTAGATATATAAGTTCCATAAGACTTATATATTCTAGTGTTTAAACTTTGTATAATTGCCTTTAGATGTATAATTTCCCTCCTCAGACATACATCTAGTGTTTAAACTTTATGTAACTGCTTTTAAATGTATAAGTTCCATAAGACTTAGTTTTTATGATGCTACTTGAGCTCTAAATTTATTACTTCATTTATAAATGGTGAGCATTAATAACATAGGATTACTCTAAATTTATCACTTCATTTATAAATGGTGATCATTAATAACATAGGATTACTCTAAACATATCTTAGATCTACATGTGATTCATTAGGAGCAGACTTTAACACCTTTTGCTCATACTCAGGCTTACCAATGAGATCGTTTCATGCCTTAAGTAGACCATGGCTAAACTACCCTTTTAGGAAAAACAAAAGTACTTTTAGACATAGTTTACTATGACACCAAGCTTCTACCATTGATTTGTAAAAGTTTCTAAGAACATTCTTGAAATTTAGTGCATCATCCATTGTAAATGTCATATTTTACAAAAGAATTACCAACTTGCCAATTGCAACCCATACCTTTGCCAAGTTGAAGTGAATCTTTCCTCCAATATGAAACTATTTCCATGCATTATATTTCTCTGGTTGCTTCACCAATAAATCTCCTTTTTCATTTCGTGGTGGAGAAAGAAATCTTCCCACCTTTGCACCACCATAGCGTGGCTTGTAAGGTAAGTTTCCACTTGGCCTTGATATCTTTTCATCCTTCTTAATTTCCACTTTACCTCTTTGTAACCCAATGTCTAACTAAACCTCTTTTACTTCTTGCATATCCCTTGAGAATCACTCTCTGGTTGCTCTTTGGTCGCATCCTATACCAACTTTTAAGCATCCTTACCACGGCATGCAAAGTTCAAAAGTGAACCCTTTTTATGGGTATCTTTAGAATAGGATCTTACTTTGGATCCAAGTAGATTGTTTTTCCCTCACATATTATAAGTTAGTCATAAGTCGGGGCACCCTCCTTTCCTATCTTTGCAATATAACTTTTTTTCCATACTTTGACTTTTTTTCTAGATTTCATGCAATACAAGCATGGAAATTCTACATTGGATCCACATAGACGACACACCAAACATGTACTTTAAAGTTTTCAACTCTCTTGTAACATGTCATTAAACATTATATTCAACAAATTTATCTACTTTTAAGACTTCTCCCCTTGTCTAATGTTCAACCACATTTGGTATACTTTTCAAGTTTTAAAAAAAACCTTTAATATTTCATGGTCTTTTTTGGGACTTCGAAAGCAACAAACCACTATATCTCATGTTTTTAATTAAACATTAAAGTAATTAAAATGCTCTTTTGTGATGTCCGAAATCAAGGCTCTATTCAATCAGGGTCAAGGTTACCCTCTCTAACTTTTATCCTTTGACAATCTCACATTCATCAAGAATTAATACAAAATTTAGTGCACCAGTACATTCTTGAATTGCCATGTTGCACTTTGCACCTTCTAACACAAAATTGTTAATGTACATTGGTTTTGGCTCCTTTAAGCGTGCTCTTGACCTAAATGCTTGTTTTCTCCAACATTCTTCCTCAAGAACATGCATCGTCACACTTATTTAGGCATTCTGTGCTTCCATAGTATGTATTGCATCTTGTAAATATTCACATTTCTTCTCTTTCTCAATCAATCAATCATCACTGAATTTGAGAGTTGTGTTATCATTACTTCCTTAACACAGTAGTGTTTTTGTGATGCTAGCACATGCTTAGTTTCATGATAGAAGATGTGTCAAGATCAGGAGGTATTTGGTATATGGATTCTGGTGCCTCTAACCATATGACTAGTCATTTTCTCAAGTACTCACTAAACTCATAAGAGAAGTACTCTCTCTCTCAATCTGACCTTAGGGACTTAACCTACAAACCTATTTATAGATTAAATGCTCTCACTAAACTCGTCGGAGAAGTACTCTCCTCCTCCATCTGACCTTCGACACTTAACCTGTAAACCTATTTACTTTTTAGCCCATATTCTAAAATTCTAAAAGTGAGTAAACACTTCACTTTTCTCTTTCATGAAATAGACCCACCTCTTCCTTGTATGGTCATCAATAAAAGATACATAGTAACAACATCCTCCCATTGATGCTGCCTTTGTCAGTGGCCCTCGTACATCAAAGTGCACTACATTAAGTGCTTCCTTACTTACATTCTTTTCATGTGGAAATACATTCTTTATTTACTTTCTAAACTGACATTCTTCACAAACTTTATGTATTCCATCCACCTTAAACTTTATGTATTCCATCCACCTTAAACTTTGGCAAGCCTATAACAATTTTTGAATTCTACATAAACTTCAATTGCTGCTGCTGCTTATTCACATGACCATTACGTTTATGCCAAATATCTATATCAACCACAACACTTGTACCTTGTGCAAACATAGCAACTTTCACCTCAGTCATGCTTACATCCAAAGTAAACATTCTACCCATTTTGCTCTTTACAACCAAATGACATTTGCTTTTGAAGTCCTCAACATAGCAACACTCAGGGTTAAAGCACACTTGTAAATCCTACTCAACCATCTTCCTAACAAAAACCAAATTCTTTGTTATGTTAGGTATATGAAGTACATCAGCCATGCACCTAACCTTGTCATCCTACATAGCCAATGGCGCATTCCCAATGTGAGCAATAGGATGAGCCTGAAAAGATGCAGGGGAGAAGAGAGCTTGAGCTCTTGCAAGCACACACACCCTCACAAAACCTGGAAGAGAACACACAAGGTGAGAGGCTGAAAATCTTCTTCTTCTTTACTCAACACTCAACACACCATATACAAAAGATAAGAGTACACACAATATAAGGTACTCAACCAAATACATAATAGGGTTCTCTATAGTGTGAACCCAACTTAATGAGCTGGCGCTATAACTATGCCAGTCTCTAGAATGGCTGTCACACAGCCTGTCATCCCAACCATGCCAGTGGTGTAAGTGTGGGGCCTATCCCCCAGGTGGGTCATCAGTGTCCACCGCCTCACTAGATGAGCTCGATATCTCAACAGAGCCATGCCATCCTCCGTATCTACATAATCTGGTTTTTTTAGATTTTTCACATCTCTAAACCACTCACCATGACAAGTCATGTGGCTAGAGGCTCCTCTCGAATCCACATACCATACATCATCTCACTGTTTGTGGATACATTTGTAGTCACCCTGAATTTCACATGTGCTATATAACAAACAACTACTCACCTCTATCTTCAACCTGCTCGCTTGAAGATGCATAATTATCTTGCTCCAACCTACCACTTTTTATATCACTTTGCCTCTTACAACATTCTGCTCTACAAAGTGACCTACTTTACCACACGATAAAAGCAATCCTTTGAACCTAATCCTGATTGCTATTTGTACCAATTGTTTTGGTCTCTCTAGCTCCCCCTACCTTAATACTGCCCTCTTCTTTCATCTATGCATGTTTATTGCTGCTGCAAATCCTTGGACTGCTACTCATCATAATTCTAATTTCCAAACTGACCACACCCTTGGCCTCGACTACTATGACCTCTACCTCTACCTCTACTTGAATTCAAGTAGAAGGCCTGTTCTGAAGTGTTCTTGATTTAGGAGAAAGAGTCTTTACCCAAGAATCGAGAACATTCTCTCTTACAACAATAGAGGTCCTGAATGGCTTGTATTCTTTGCCAAGCCTATTCAAATAGACGCTCCCCAAGTCATCATCTTCCACTGAGATATTGATAGATCCAAGGGATTCAACAATACCCTTGATCTTCAATGCATACTCATTGATAGACATGTTTTGCTTCTCCGTGATGTATTTAGATCTTGTTTTAGTTGCAACTTCCTTACCTTTGTGTTTGTCTGGAACATCTTCACCAAGTTTTGCCATACAACTGCTAGAGTGTTAGCATCCTGTATATGCCCTATTATAGTTTTTGTTACACTCACTGAAAAGCCAATACATGAAATTCCTTGTACCTTGGTTCCAGTCTTTAAATGTCTTTATCTCTATTGGAGTTGTGTTCTCTTCAGAGACAATTCCAAAGGCTCCTCAAATTGTCTCCTTCAACATAGTCCCAAAATTCTTTTCCCATCAAGAAATTGGCCATTCTGAACTCCTATGCATGTAAGTTATTCTTGTCAAGGTTCTAACAATCTAGTTGATATTATCAGACATCTTTTCTTACAACAACCAAAAATCTATAAACATACAATTTATGTATGCAACCTATAAGAAGGTAATATTTGTTGTAGCTCCTATATAGTAGTACTTCTACACAACATGTATGTCATAGCACGTACCCAAAGTACATGTACATACACAATATATCCACAATCAACAATACATGTGAAATCTCTATATGACACCCAAAATGTATTGCTGCACTGCAATAACGAATGTTTGGATAGAAACACTTCCAAATTGAAGCTTCCCAAAAGTGCCCAAAAACACATTGCAATGATGGAACGGAGGCCAAAATGCACCCAAAATGCAAATCTCACCAAAAAAACATCAGTGTAAGGTACTCCAAACCTCATGGACACCTCCATGCCTACAAAGAAAGCTCCTCAATCGAAGATGTGTTGCTCCCAGAGCTACCCAAGGGGTGTTGTACCTAAACAAGAAGGGAGAGAGATGATGATGCTCTTACCCGTGTACCGTTTTCTTTGCCTTAGTAGCTTCCTTTGCTGCTTAACTCCTTAGCTTGAACCAAGCTCTAATACCATGAAAATATTGAGGGAGGAGAGAGAGCTTGAGCTCTTGTAAGCACACACACACACACACACTCTCTCTCTCTCTCATAAAACGATGGATAGCACACACATAAAAATGGAGGGCTTAAATCTTATTCTTATTGTACAAATGGAGGTCTATAAAAGATAAGTGAAAACTAATACAAATACTAGAGTACTATGTACAAGTGGTCCATAATATGAACACACTAAGTAGGTGAGCTAGTAAGATAAGTCTAGCCATAACTCGGTTGGACTAGGTAGGTGTAGTCTAGCTATAGAATCACTGGCGAAGATTTGTCATGTTAGTTAACCAAAAACACCAATGGTGTAAATGTGGAACGGTCACCCTAGACACATCATGAGTTCAGCTCATGTTGAACTTAACATCTCAACACTTGTTAGATGCAAGTAAGCAGAGATATCTTTAATGAGATGAGTAGCTAGTATACACTAGTGAAGGCAACAAAAGATGCAGATGTAAGAAGCAATGGTGTTACCCCACATGTAGAGTAGTAATCACAGGTGCTTTAGTGGACTTGGAGAGTCCTCTAGCAGTGGATCGAGTGTTAGCATGCAGGTTAAGGACAAATGTAGGTACACATGTATCATGCAAAGGGAGGGAAAAGGTAGATCAATCTTTTATGCTAGATCGGCAATGATGTTACCCCACATGTAGAGCAGTAATCACAGGTGCTTAGTGGACTTGGAGAGTCCTCTAGCAGTGGATCGAGTGTTAGCATGCAGGTTAAGGACAAATGTAGGTACACATTTATCATGCAAAGGGAAGGAAAAGGTAGATCAATCTTTTATGCTAGATCGGCCCAACATACCACTCATATGTGGATGGGGACTCTTCTGTTAGTGGTTACTTCTAGTGCAAGAGAACTAGGGCAAGGAGAACCATTGTTGTTTTGGGATACCTAGCAGTGATCCAGGTGTATGCAGGTCTATGAGGGTTAGAGACCCTATTGAGGGCACGTTGAGGTATGATGGATATACAGCCCATCATTATCCTTACATGGTCAAAGCAATACAAGAGTTGGAGCCCACTTATTTTGAGCAAGCACTTGGAAATAAAAAATGGAAAGATGCCACGGATAAGAAGATGGCAACGTTGGATGAAAATGCAACATGGGAGTTAGTGTCTTTGCCTAAGGAAAAGAAGGCAATTGGATGTCAGTAGGTGTATAAGATCAAGCATAACTCGGATGGATTAGTGAGCAGGTAAGGCAAGATTGGTTGCCAAGGGTTATGCACACTCCCATGGCATTAACTATGAGGAGACATTCAACCCAGTTATGAGAATGGTCACAACCATGGGAGCTGCCATTATTATTATTATTAGATGAATGTAAATAATTTCTTCTTACATGGTGATTTTCAAGAAGAAGCATACATGATGAAGCCACCACGTTATGAGAGTAATGTACACCCAAAGTTTGTGTGCATGTTGTACGCAAAGCCTTGTATAGCTTGAAGTAAGTACCCTTAGCATGGTCAAACAAGATCGGGGAGTATCTTGCTACCATTAGATTTCAGATATTGGATATTTTTCATTTTATGTAAAAAACACATACAAAGGGATCATGCTATTAGTCATTTATGTGGATGACTAATAGCATGGTCAAACAAGATCGGGGAGTATCTTGCTACCATTAGATTTCAGATATTGGATATTTTTCATTTTATGTGAAAAACACATACAAAGGGATCATGCTATTAGTCATTTATGTGGATGACTTGATTAATTTGTGGTGATAGTGATGCTAACATACATGATGTTAGGATGCTTTTGAAGCAAAAGTTTGGGATGAAGGATTTGGGCTGCAATATTTCTTATGTATAGAGGTGGTGAGATCACCTCATGGCATTTTGTTGCTACAAAGGTAGTATGGCTTGGACATGTTGTCTAAGTATGGTATAATAGGTTCTAAGCCTATTAGAGTAGAACACAAATATTTTCATAGATCTTTTGGAGGAACCCAATATGTACAAGTTCATAGTGGATAGCTTGATCTACATGATCATTACTAGGCTAGATTTGAGTATGTTATTGTAGGACTTATGAGTCACTTTATATAGGCCCCCAAGAAGCCACACTTGGATGTGGCTAGATGTCTTGTCAGATACATAAAGTCCATAGTTGATTTATGAAATTTTCTATGAGGCTAACACAAAGATATAACTACATAGGTACATAGATGCTGATTGGGTTGGTAGAGTCATAGGCAGGAGACCTACCAATGGCTTTATGTTTTCTTTTGGGAGTGTTGTTGTTGATATCGCTACATGGGTACTACATAGATGCTAATTGGGCTAGTAGTGTCATAGATAGGAGATCTACGAGTGGCTTTATGTTTTCTTTTGGGAGTGTGGTTGTGAGTTGGAGCAGCAAGAAACAGTAATCAGTAGATCTCCTATTTATGGCACTGATAGCCCAATCAGCATCTATGTTCCCACCGACAGTTACCTTGTCAAGTATAGAGGAAGAGTACAGGGGCGTTGCTATGGTAGCTCTTGCTTAGTTTTAGAAGCTACTTGGTGATATGGGTCAGCCCATGGATAGGGTTATTGTCATTTGTTATGACAACATGAGTAGCATACAGCTAGCCAATAAACCCAATATACCATGCCAGGACAAAGCACATTGAGGTGCATTATGACTTTGTAAGGGGGAAGGCTCTAGTAGGTGATGTAGATCTCGTATATGTCAGCACACAGGATAAGGTGGCTAACATCTTGACAAAGGCATTGGGTACTAGTTGAGATATCGAACTCAACACTAATGTTGTGGGCATTGATGATCCACCTCGGTGATAGCTTCTGTACTTATTCCATTGGCACAGTTGGTGAGATTGTGGTTGATATGCCACTAGTGGATGACAGGCTATGTGATAACCACATTTAGTTGACTAGAGAATGGCATAGTTATAGTGCCAACCCATATAGTCGAGTTCACACTATAGACCAACCCTTGTATGTTATATTAGGAGTGTACTTTCCCTTATAGTATGTACTCTTATCTCTTTAGTTTATGGTTATCGCGAGAAAAGAAGAAGATAGAAGAAAATTCAATGACTCATCTTTGTGTTGTGTCCTACTCTCTCTTGTGTGTATGTGTTTGCTTCCAAGGAACTCAAGCTCTCCCTCTCCCCACATTCTCTTTACTATCTTATGTTCCATTTTTTAGAATATACCTTCCCATCCCTATAGTTCCAAAGCACACATTAAATCTCCCTTCACAAAAGCCCATAGGTGGGGAGCAAGGATGGGGGTGATGGTGGGACTCGTAGACATGTATTGTATCAATACGACATTTTTTGCCATCTTTGCAAACATATAATTGAGTTTAAGTTTTGTGATGTGAAAGGTCCTACTTCTTGTGATGTGAAATCTCATTTTAATAATTGAGTTTAAGTTTTGTGATATGAAAGGTCCTACTTCTTATGAGTGTCGCTTGCATACACCGTTGTTGATCCTCTTACACCTTATGCTCACCGTGATTGTGTTAGCTACTCTCACCCATCTCATTAAACTCCCTTTTGGCATGGTATAGTAGAAATAAATTCACCACGGCATGCTTCTAACTAACGCTATGTGAAAGAATGCAAAGGTGGCCAAAATTCTCTCCACATATGGATTTCCTTTTATGTATAATTAATAAACAACCACATTTGTATGAAATTTTCCTTCTCACATCACTTAAACTTTGACTTTGTCTATGTAAACTATTGGAGTATATATTGCACATCTTTAATTTTTTGCACAAGGATGTATGGGTAACTACAATTATCTCCATATAGGGGCGTACTTTTATGCATAATTATCAAACATTACATGTGCATGAAATTTTCTTTCTTGCCACTTATACTTCGGCTTTTCCTAAGCACTCCTTACACCGTTGAATATATTATCCTTTAATCATCAACTTAGTGTTGCAATAGAGTACCCTCTATAAATGATAGTTATGTAAGAAAAAAATCTACACTTTTAAAAACCCTTATTTTGAGCCCACGTGCCATGCATACGTACATTTAAGTGAATCTCCCAAGATTTTGAAAAGGACACCTTTGAAACATAAAAATCACAAGAAGAAAAAGTGTATTTCTAAAATTAATAAAGCCCATGCATTTGATTTGATGGTGTAACAATGAGACATGATGCATTTTAAAATGATTATGAGAAAAGACAACTAGTTTTTGGTAACACAACATTACCGCACCCAAGTCTTCACACAAAAAAAGGCTTGACATCATTATCATACCCAAGTCTTCACACATAAAAAGGCTTCACATATTGAAATGACTTGTAACACCATAGAAAAATGGTTTTTTGAACAAGACTGTTTCCTCTCCAATGGAACTTCTTCACAAATTTTCTCGTGTTGGATCGAACTATTTTTCTTGTTAACTTTCAAGGATGTTGTTCATTATTGCATAAGTATGTTTGAAGGTCGTCCCAAAGGTCCTAAAAAGTACTCCCTTTAAATGATTTTGTTGATGATCCTTTTTTAGCTAAAAATACAAATAGTATGGAGCTTTTTTCTATCCACATGAAAATGAGCAACCATTTTTGGAGAGCAATGCTACTTTTAGGGACTTACAGGAGGTTAGCTTGGAACCCCTATACAATTTCTTGCAAGAAAGAGGTCGTAACTTGGATGCCTCATTAAATACTTTGTTTAGTCGCATGCCCCAGTGTGAAGATCAAGCTCAATTTCCACTCTTGTTGAAGAAGAGTGAATGGTCTAGCAAAAACACTTCACTTGTTGGAGTGGAACTTGTAAATCCACCCTAAGCATCAAACCTTCCAAATAATCTTCCAAACAATGTCACACAAACTGTAACTTACATACCTACAAGGTTGGCATTAACTAATAAACCTCCCAAAAAATGGTGAAATGGAAGGGGGATTCACATATGTTATGCAAAAAAGGTGAGGTACTTATGTAGCAAAAGCTTATGGTGGAAACTAGTGCACCTAGGCCCCACCCCATTACACAACCCCTTTTTTTTGTAATGCGAGATTTTATTTGTACCAAGCAGTGTCCTTACGGATGAGAGCTGGAAGAAGTAAGACTCGATCACGAGACCTTACCCCAAACACACACGCTTCACCAATTGCTTTACCGCACTGCTGGTGCACAACCCCTTTTTCTTTCCCCAAATGGTGCCCAATGCGTAATGAACCCCATAACTTTGCCAATGGAAAGGCATGATGCGTCAGGCTTACAACCGAGCTCTAATAGGAGGGCTCCAGAGATAGTTTATTTAACTTAAAATTGTTCAAAGCTTGTGAAAGGGGATGAGAGCAAAGGGGTGTTCGAAAGACCTGATATTTGTAGGGCTTGTGAGCAACAGTGTTCGGGAAATAGGTGCCTCGGCCAATTGGAATTTTGGATTTTGGCCCCTCTAGATAAAAGGTAAAAATAGTGAGAATGTTGGTTTGTATTGCAAATTTGCTTCATCTGCCGGTTTAACAAAAAGGAAATGGGAAATGTGTCCCCTTCTCCCCACCCAAAAAAAAAAGTAGGCGTGTGAAGAGCCCCCATGTAAGCACAACGAGTAAATAATAAGCCATAAAGATTAAATCTAGGCTAATAAATAATGGGATCGCAAGATACACTTAAAGAAATAAGATGAGGATGAGTAGCCGCTAATAGCCGGCCGAATGGGCGGCCGAATAAAGCCCTGTCCGTATTTCTCTCTCCTCCCTGTTCTCTCCTCTTTTCTCTTTCATGCACGCTCGCGCTCTCTCTCTCTCTCTCTCTCTCTCTCTCTTCCTATTTTAGCGGTTTGGCCAGCTTGCCTACACCCTTTGTAGCCTTGTAAGTTGTAGGGGCCAGCCCTAACCTTGTCATGTTCACATCAACAAGCCCTGCATTGCTCGTAAAGCTCTCCTCATCAGTGAAGCTAACCCCATCCTCCCCAGATTAATCTTTCTTGCCCTGCATTGCTCGTAAAGCTCTCCTCATCAGTGAAGCTAACCCCATCTTCCCCAGATTAATCTTTCTTTAATCGTTGCTCATATCCAATACCTAGATTATAATTCACCTAGGCAGCGCTTCTGTTAGGCTCGCCGCTTAATCTTTCCAGCATTTTCAATAATCGCGTTATTATTCGATCTAGCCTAAGCTAAGGTTCTTTGCAGCCAATTAATGAAAAATGGAGTATTTAATGCTGCTGTGTTGTTGACCTAACTTTTGTAAGGATAACAAGTTGTTTTGCTGCAGCAAAGCCATGCTTCTCCACAAGCAGGAGCAGAGGTTGGTTTTCTTAGGCAAAGCATTGCATCTCACACACACGCACGCACGCGCGCGCGCGCGCGCGCGCGCACACACAGAGAGAGAGAGAGAGAGAGAGAGACACACACACACACACACACACACACACACACAGAGGAGATGCTTCAATTTTCAATTTCTAGCGTGAAGCCAACTTGCAAATGCCAAAACCTGCAGTTGGGCTGTTCCTTAATTCACTCATTTTCTCTCTCACTGTGCATTTGGGTTCTCCTGTTTGTGATGAATGCCTGCTTTAATTCTCAGCTGATCTCTCCCTTTCTCTCTCCCTCTCTCGCTCTCAATTGTCAATCAATGCTTGTAGCCTTTAGACTTTAATTATCCTAATCGCCTCCTCAGCTTAATCGATTCATTGATTGCAATGATCCAAACAGTGCTAACGGTTTGCATGAAGGAGTGATTAATGAGAACTAAGTTCTATCTTTTAACTAATCCTTGATTAAGGCAGTTTATTGCGACTCACGAGCGCAAGAGTGATGGTAGTCTGCGTCATAATTCATCCTCATACCAGTGTCG
Organism: Cibotium barometz; assembly: GCF_041138505.1. Taxonomy (NCBI): domain Eukaryota; kingdom Viridiplantae; phylum Streptophyta; class Polypodiopsida; order Cyatheales; family Cibotiaceae; genus Cibotium; species Cibotium barometz. The sequence continues at coordinate 14,105,878 of NC_141047.1, read as the reverse complement.
TCCACAGAACCGTGTCGTGGTGAGAATGTACAGCAATTAAGAGTCTGCTAGTACTAAATTGGCCGCATGATGCAGTTGTTAAATAATAATTAACAAGGATGATTAACTCTTCTGAATCCTGGTTATGTATGATGTATCCTAAAGCGGTTGTTAATTAATAATTAGCAAAGATAAGTGACTCTCCCTCTTGTAGTTCTTAATTAGGTCCGTAACTCTCCCTATTATGTACGATTACGTCGTTGACAATGTGCCAGTTGTAATTAATTAATTAGACAAAGTACGATTAGTAGGGGTGTACTTTTAAAAAAATAAGGCTTTTGTGACTAAAGTTAATATAATTACATGCATTTCGGTCATTTGAAAGCATTAGTTTTAAGTACTAACTCGAATTTGTTCCTTGCAAGGGAAGCAAGGACAGGCAAAGTCCATTAAATGTGACATGCTTTGATTGAGATGATTCTTGGGGGTCTCCCAAATGTGATACGTTTACTTAATTCAATTATATGCAGGCTCACTTGATCGAGGGCCACCTGCTTGAGTGTGGACAGAATATGGGCTGGATCAAGGCTTTTTTTGGTGGGAAAAAGCACCCCAAGGTCTCATCATCTGAACCCAATAACGAGGTATTTAACACAATTTAGGGTTGCCCTTTTGGATTAATTGTGTAAATTTTAAGCATTGGTAAAGAGGGATTTTGCAGAATTCTTACATTAATTGTGTGAATTTTAGCACCACTGAATTGACCTTGATGGTTAGCCAATTATAAAAAGCTCGTTTTTATCCATTTAATTCTATCAAGGCATGTTTTCTTTGAAATGTAAACGAGGAAATTTTAAAATAATGAGGTGTGTGAACGCCATTGAAGTTTTCGCTGCGGCAGTGTATTATTTTCTATTTGTGGTTTAATAAGTTTTACTTTGTGAGTGATAAGGGGTACTTTGAAATTATGTGTGCGCGTGTGGGGGTGTGTGCAGAAGAAAGCTACAGCAGGTGCAAACAGTAATGGTCACGAGAAATCGCAAGAATCGAAGTCCAAGCGATGGGGGGGATTGTTCAAGACGGCAAGCAATATCGATCGGCGGGCGGCGGGCGGGCAGTCGGCGGTTTCTGACGAGGATGTCGTGTCGGTGTCCGCCACCCCGCCCACCACCAACACCTCTACTACCACCATCGTGCTGTGCAAGTGTGCCTGTGCGCGCACTGCCCATGTGACTCACTTCTCCAAATGCGAGGAACGGGCTGCCATCTGCATCCAAACTGCTTATCGTGGATTTCTGGTATAGTGCTCCTTCCACTTCCACATTTATCATGGATTTCTTATATTTGCTAGCTCCCCAATATATATATCCTTTTCTCTCCTTTTTCCATACATATTTCACGTATCCCTCACAACCATACTCGTTGTCATAAACTTTATGTATGCACTAAGTAACTGGTGGCTTCATTAAGCTAAGATAATATCTCTTAAATGTAACCTAGGCTTTTTCTTTGGAGGTTGGCCACTTCGTCATCCTCATCCCATCCTCTTCGTGCTTTCTCTCTGTGCACGCCCACTCCCACATACAAGGAGTTTGGGTTACAATAGTGGTGTAAAGCTAGAACACTCACAAAATATGCAATCTTTCTCTAAACCATAGCTTAATTAGAATAAAAGACAATGACAGAGAGAAGGAGACTGTTGCACTAAGATGGCTACATTTCACACCCCCACACTCCCATGGAGTGAGCTGCGATGGTTATTAGAGCTACTCAGAAATTTGTTACAAGATAAGGACATAAGCACACAGTTTGATTAGTAAATTGTGTAAAGACGAGCCTTATAGTGCATCTATATTTTCTTGAAGACGCAAAATGGCCATGACTAGACCATGTAGGTTTGTGATAATAATCGGCAACATTGCCAACAGTATAGACTCGACCCATAAAGAACTAGTAGATACTCCTATGTACTCGCCCACCTCCCATTGCCATGTAGTTCTCATCTTGGCCCTATTTGGCAATGCTAGGACATGGTTTAAAGTCTACCTAACAATACCATCAGGTCACTAAGGTCATCGTCTAGGACATCTAGTTAGGCCTATATGTTAAGTTGCTCAACCATGGCTTCTCTGCATAATGAGCTAACTAAACTCATTACGATAGAGAGTGAGGATGGACATTGTGATAAAAGGGATCATGAGCTATTAATGTATAAGGGTATTCTTATCTCCGCCTAGTAAATAGCTACCACTTTGAGAGAATCAAATGATGGGTAGGGAATAGAAAAGCATGGGTGGGTCCATTCTAACACTCTCCACCCAAGAGAGGAAAGTATACAAAGATCATGAGAAAAAGGCTTGAAAAAGGTTTGACCTAAACAAAAAAAAATGCACCCATTGTAGTAGCCTGGCAAGGTGCAAGCCAAAAATACTTGTGGATTGACAGGTGTTCATGTCTGGAGTCATTCCATAAAAACGAGTCGTCATGACATTCCAACATGGCATTCCAACATGCTTCCATTATTAATCTCCAAAGGCTAGTAATGGTGAAAGGGGAATGGGGACACCCAATTGGAAAAGGAGAGCTTGAGATGTCAAACATTTTTGCATGTCATTTTTCTTCATTCTATTTGCTCATAATTGATGGCACCTTTAAATTTTTTTTTAAAAAATTCAAAGTGCAAGAACAAGTATAGACACCAACCATATATTATGTATAAAATGCCACCAAACATTGTTGCCAACAATGGAGTTTTGAACATGCAATCTCTTGCTAGGAAACTAATCACCCTTACATAAAGCTGAATTCCTTCTCATTTTTAATTTAGTTTTAAAGGTGTTTCGTTTACGTGTACATTGCCTTCAATTGTAGATGCATGAAAAAGGGCATGGTATTGTACAGAAAAGTCCTAACGGCAAAGTAGAAGTTTTCCATTCTAAAACTAGGAGTGGGTAAAAGTGGTTAAATACTTTGCTAATTTCTTAACCTTATTTCTAAGCTTGCTACATGTTATCATATTATTCAGAAGTATAGGATAGCAAGTGAGCTCAACAAAAGGGATTTTACAAATGTATTTTAGATAGTGTCACATTATTAACCAAGGTGTGTGGATGTGTGTCCTCGATCTTGCACTATAATTTACACTTTTGTGGTTCAACTAAGCACCATCTAATGCACTTTTTACATGTGTTGAGTGATCATTATTAACCAAGGTGTGTGGATGTGTGTCCTTGCACTGTAATTTGCACTTTTGCGGTTCAAGTGACACCATCTTATTTTTTTTTACTTCAAGTGAATGCACTTTTTACATGTGCCAAGTGATCATTTGCTGACTTTTGTACAATGTACCATTTCTCATTGTTGCTACTTTTCAACAAAGCAATAAGATGCCTTGCACTTCACGCACTATTTCTAAGGTCAGTTTCCCACTATTTCTGAGTAGATCCCATGGAATCCTTTTGATTCGGTTAACTTTATATGTACAATTTTATATGTACAACACCATGCCAATAAATCTATGCGCTTTCTATATTGAAAATTTTAAATGTCCATAAAACCTAGGGACATTTCAAATTAAAGGTAGTTCACTTTTGTATGTACAATAGCATGCCAAAAAATTTACACACTATCTATGAGGAATTTTTTAATAGCACAAAAACCAAAGCTTATTTGAAATTTGAAGGCGCGTGTGTAAGCATTTGCCATTGAGCAATGAGAGCATATACTACATGAAAAAGTGACAATTGGATCTGACCCTTTAGACTTTGTCACAATGCACAAACACACAGGTTACCCTTTAGACTGTGCACACACGTGTGCATGCGTTTGTGGGTAGCCTTAAGGACACCTCCTCAATCTACCCGGTTTTAGTTCTCGAGTGCCAAAATATATGCTAAAAATGTTTTTTTAACCCATCAAAATAAGGACACCTCCTCAATCTACCGGGTTTTAGTTTATAACTAAAATATGTAATAAAATGAATCCATTATGTTAGGCATTTTTTTCCCATAATTATAGCCAGTAAAAAATATACTAAATTGTTGTTTTTTTTTCGAGAATTAGGCACGAAGGGCTCTGCGTGCGCTGAAGGGCTTGGTGAGGCTGCAAGCGCTGGTGCGGGGTCACGCGGTGCGCAAGCAGGCGGTGGCTACGCTGAGGAGCATGCAAGCGGTGGTGCGTGTGCAAACACGGGCGCGCGCCCACAGAGTGCGAATGTCGGAGCAAGGCGAGGCTGCTCGATCGCGCGTCGTGGAGCAGCGCAGGCTTGAAGGGCAGCTACGCGACTTCAAGGTACAGCAATCAAAATGTCACAATAATTAAGGTTAACTTGTTACCATCGAGTTTGACAGTTTTTTTGTGTTTCTACAGAACGGTTGGTGCGATAAAATAGGGACTCTGGAGGAGCTTGAGGCCCGGCTTCAACAACGGCAGCAGGCGGCGGAGAAACGCGAACGCGCGCTCGCTTACGCCGTCTCTAACCAATGCCGAGCCGCCACGCAACCAGAGGGGGCTGGCGTGGAGGCGGAGTACTACGACGCTGGCTGGGGTTGGGAGTGGCTCGAACGCTGGATAGCGACACGTGCCGTCCCTGCGCCAGCATGGCATAAGAAAACGCAGCAGCTCTCCTCCCCCTCGAACAGCCAAAGGGTGACACGTGTCTCGTTCGATTCCTCCGCCGACTTGAACCCCCTGCGTCTCCCCGCTAACTCAGCCGCCAACCGGGATGAGTTCTGCTCGCCCTCACGCCGTTACTCAGCCTCCAACACGCCGCGGTCGGTGGCCGGTGTGCGTCCGGCCACGAATTTGGCCCGGCGTCCGGCTAGCAACCCCCGCCAGCGTCCTACGAGCGACAGCGAGATCCACTCCGTCCGCCGCCACACGCTTCCAGGTGGTGTCGTGCCCCCCTGCGCTACGCCCTTGTATCACGCCAAGCACCTCCCAAACCGCCACGTGACCGCCCCCAGAAAGCCGCCTGTGCAGGTATCGCCTCGCCCCTTCTACTGACAACTCTAACACGTACGTCCACTGGCAACGACATTGAGAGAGAAGAAGAAATCCACATGTAAATTCCAATATTTAAATTGTTTGCATTCACCAACCTGCTTCAAGGTTTACATAGCAAAGGCTTCTTTTTGGTTCACCTACAAAGTTGTACCATTCAGATTGTACACCAACTTGAACACATACTAGCCTAGCCTTTGTGTGCCACATTTTGTAACGATCCCATTCAAATGGATTCATTGCCATGTCTAATTGAAACCCTTGGTGTGGTGTCATGCATGGATGCTTCTTCAGCATTTGTCTTTGCTAGCACAAGAAAAAGTTAGCCCATCAATCTACCAGATCCATGGATGATCACATGAAATTGTGGTTGAAACACCATGAACATCATACATCATACAAGCACTCCACTTGTGAATCTACCATATCCATGGATGATCACTAGCGATACATGAAATTATGGTTGAGAATGTGCCATCAAGTCGTCGATATTAGTTTTTTGTATTTAGCCTGTTTAAGAAATTTAGAGAAATGTCAATTCCCAAAAATACTATACATTTATAGAAATGAATACGAACACATTGTTATAACGCTTTGCTTTGTCATCAAATATTTGTTGCCTCCCAAGTGAACTTTTATTTGATAAGGCTCCTTATAAACATAATCAATCAACTCTTTTTGTTTGTTCATTCGTGAAGAAGAATAATCCTTCACATTTATGCATCAAATCTTTATCACATTGTTGAATGTTCCATTTGTCATGATTTTCTTCAATCAAAAGGGGTAGCGGCTAATGGGAGACACTTATCATCTTAAATAAAGAAACCTTGTTAAAGGACAAGGTATACTCATTGAATACCTGAGACGCATTTAAAAACATCAATCCTTATGTGAATTACAAAGAACGCAGTGTATTCTTGCCAAGGATTTTACAGCTCCATGATGGTAGAAGTTTAAAGGTTGCCCTAACTTACAACATGAAGGCCCAAGAAAACAATATATCCTTAGGCCTTTGATACATCAATGGACGACTTCTTTTGCAACCCATTTGAGCTTGGATTTACATTGGTGCTAATTGTGAAGGCCAGCAATGGCAGCTCAATCCTTGTGAGGATCATGGAAAATCTGCTACATTGATAGGTGATGCAAGAGAAAGGGATGCCACACAGGGATGCACAGTGTTTGGCATCATTGGATGTGCAAGGTTTACCGGCATTGTCAAGGATGCCGAATATGGAAAGCTCAGCTTCTATTGTTGATCACTATACTACAGCATAAAAAGATGCTGTGGAATATGCCCCCTTTCCATGTAGTCCAGTGAAGCTAAACTACTCATTGTTCTTCTAGTTCTGGCCTTTATTAACTTCATCCTGCTCTTCTATTGTGCCTAATTTTGCTCTTCACTGCATTCTGTGTGGTATTTATTCCACCCCTAGTCACATTTGTGCTCGGGGATCGAAAAGGGGACCTATACTCATCATATGGAATCAAGCTTCTTGGCTCTGCTAAGAAAGGGCCAGCATCCATGCTATACATGGGAAAAGGAGACCCTCTCAACTCTGGCAATTTGCCATGATAACTCCTAGTGGATAGAAAAGTAGCACTTCTTCTTTCAGGCAGGTTCTCTCTTTTCGGCTCCAAAGATGTTCTTGTCATGTAGTGCCGTCTCACAAGAAGGCTTTCAGCATCAAGATCAGGTACTTGGGCGTGATGGGAAGCCCGGGAGTAGGACGGCTTCCTAAGATGATGTCGGTAGAATGCCTGTGGCACAATACATGGTAGAGATGAAAGCCGTGGAATGGCAGCTGTGGAGCCATAGGTATATTTCATGGCTTGCTGTACAATTCTGGCTGGCCCGGACCTGGACCCAGGAAGCATCCCAGTCTCTGGTACTGTGCTTCTTCCCATAAAGTTTGTCAAAGTTTGCTGCTGCACATTACCTTTCATCACCTCCAAAATACATCTATTTCTTGTAAGGGCATCCATGAGTTTCTCTTCAACATGTTGCCCTCGCTGACCCCTTTCTGATACCCTATCTAAGGCAGTGCGAGCCCTCTCCCAACCTGTTGGAGTCTCTACACTAGAGTGTGGACTTGCCATGTCAAAGATAATCCTTTTCCCAATGTCACTCAACGAGTCGTCTGTACATTCTACGTGATTATTTGCACATGGGGTTTGCTGCTGCTGGGACAAGGCAGCCAGCTTTGCAGACTCCTGAGCTTTCTTTCTCATGTCATGGAGTTTCTTCAGCTTCTTCTTCTCTGCAGCTTCCTTCTCCATCTCCTCCCTCTTTCTCAGCTCTTGAGTTTTTAGAATAGCATTCTTTACTTTCATGTCAAATGACTGCTTGAATAGCTCCTCCGATCCCGCCAAAAAAATGTTGTATAGTGTCTGCAAGTTCAGGTCATCGGGGGGATATATGCGGTCGAAATTTCCTAGGTTTTTGTGTTCGAACTCATCATATTCAGAGACTCTATTGTGGCCTGCGTAGTGGCTGTTGGTCTTCGGAGACATGTTCTCCATCTCATCCTTGATGGTTTGACGACGGCCGTATAACCGCATTTTGGACCCTTTCTTGTCTTGCAGCTTGTATCTTGAAACTCCCAAAGGGTCCACATTGAGTAACCTGAGTGTGTCACTGAGCAAAGACTCCTTGACTTTGAAATCTAGTGGAGTATCGATTGCGAATGAAGGAGAATGATTAACCTGCACACATAGGGGAATCATGTTTTGGCAGATTGGTGTTTTGATAGCCATGAAAACCTAAACGATTAACAGCAGCTTTATAATTACAAGCAGTTGAGAGGGGGGGGGGTGGGGAGGGAGAGGAGGGGGACACTAAGCATATGAGTTCAACATATAGGGGTTTTATAAATACCCTTTGCATGAACGTGACATATACATATGTATGTATTACATACATACATACGTATATATATATATATATATACACACGCGCGCGCAGTGAAATGTGCAGTTGACTTTCTTTTGACAAAGCTTATGTTTCCTTCTGTATTGCAGATGAGAAATTCATGCTAAAAAACAGAGAGGACACAACATTTCCCATCCACCATGGAGCAGAAGGGGACTTGCCCGTGCATGGCCTGGATGGCCCACCCCTGATGGCCATGGGTTAATTATATATATTCAGTCATAGGCTTGAAATTTGAAAAAGCTCCAGAGCCCAAAATTTCAAGGAAGAGACGAGCAAAATACTTGATGTGGGTTAAATACCTCCAAAAGCCATGGCCTGCATTTCTCATCAAGTAACACATCCATCCCAAGTAACTCAAAGCACGACCTTCCGTTGTCATCCTCGTTTAGACAGTTCCTGTAGTTGTGGACAAGAAGGGGAACAATGGATATGATGGTCATCACAACCATTTTTCTTATCTGCCTTTTAAGCCTTCCGGTATCATACCCTCTGGCTGCCAATGCTTTGAACAATGAACTCAATGTCCACTTGCTTCCCTTGTCTGTCTCTGTTAAGCTTGAATTGAACTCAAAGTTTGTATTGTTTTTGTTCACTGCGTAGTTTGTCAAGTGCATGCAGCTTAGCTTCAAGTTTCCTTTGTCCGGTTTCATGTACTTTTCCGTGCAAAACCGGACAAGTCCTTCCCTGTACATCCATCGGTTTTAAAAAAAAAATGAGGACCTCATTTTGTCTTACAAGTTCTCATCAACAAGAGGGCGCATGCACATGCACATGCACACACACACACACATGCACGTGCGCCAGTACGCACACCTATTTTCAGTTCTGGAGTGTTACATCCCGAGCTTGATACAGGTTTTTCAGACTAGCTTGGGGCTAGGTTAACCTAGGAGCTGGGTTAAGGCATCTAAGTGGGAGGTCTAATGGTTAACAGAGGCAGTAGACTTATATAACTAACCTAGTACAAGTCAACAGGACTAGCCTGGGGCTAGGTCAATGCATCTAAAGGGGAAGCACAGCAGTTAATATAGGCACTAGGCTGAGTATAGCACCTGGTTATTGGATGACTATATAAGCCGCTCAATTATGGGAATCGATCTTTCCATCCTGGACTCCTGGCATAGGAGAGACTACTCCATATTGGTTGTCGACACCCTCGTGTCCTGGTGGGATGGGAAGCCAGGTTACCACACGTGTGAGTTATGTCTCTCAATGCCTCTAAATCTCCAGCTCGACTGAGGGATTCTATGGTTGGCCCATTAGCTAGATGCTTTGTGTTCCTCAGTTAGAAAGCTAACCTCAGATGGTCCAGCTAGGTGTGGCCCTGACATAGAGCATCAAGCACAAGGCTAGTTCGTAAATCTAGTTGTTGTTGAGAGGCAGTGTGACTGTGTGAGTAGGTAAATACTACAATTTACAATACGAAAAGAAATTAAGACAGCCATGGCTGGTAGAAAAAATGAAAAAAACCAAGGTGGTTTCATTTGTATGAAGAAATGATAAACACCAAGATGCTGGCGGAACCCTTGTGAAAGCCAAATGCTGGGCCACCAGCCTTGATCAGCTGCCAGAATCATTAGAATTGCTGGGACTGTGGACAAGCACAACATACTTAAGGTTCTTCAACAAATGACTCCTTAAGAGGATGGTCTAGATGAAGTGAGGTATGTACACCGACATGAACAATTCAGACAACCATTCCTTATGACTAAGCTTCACTTATTGAGGACAAGGTGCCAGCACGATGAGCAGCAATCCATCACCACATGGGGATTACGATCTAGGCCATTGATCATAAGATCACAGGCCGGACTCCTCTTACAGTCAAGATGCACTTAGGTGGCAGGCTTCGTCACAAAGGCATTGTCCGTGGAGACAACATGGTGAAGTGTCTGCAGCAAACACTGCATAATCAGATGCATGCGAAATGTGGCGCGAAATGTGGGTGCTAGACCCTTCCATTACATGAGTAGCGTGAAAAGAGGGGCTTGCTATTGACTTAAGATATCAATGAACAACTTATATGACCATAGTAGAAGCACATCCACACCCCTACGTATACAGGTGTACAAGTGTACAAATAAATGTATACATACAGATGTATGGGTATATACATACATGTACATGTGTGGGGTGTGCATAAGTACGAGAGAGAGAGAGAGAGAGAGAGAGAGAGAGAGAGAGAGATTACTTGTAAAGAAAGAGCCTCAAGGGATCACATGATAGAATCAGAGCATAAATACGTAGATCAAACTTGTACCCATTCAGCAGCATTGGGTTTGTCAAATATTTTTGTGCAAGCATGTTTGATCCAGCCATGCCTCCAATGGCCTGTTTCAAATCAGCCACATTTTGTACTAGCACGACTCCACGACCCTACAACACCACCATGTTACAGCAGATGTAAGGACTGCACATCTTTAGAGCATGTATGCATCTTCCTTGTCAGAGCATTCTCAACCCACCAATATAGAGTAGTAAGTACAGGCAGGGGAGGCATATCTCATGCTTCACGTGTTTTTTTGACTTACCTGGCATCCATTGTCTGGTTTGAGAATGTATGTCCGTATCCTGTCGGAATTGAGGCGCATGACAAGATCTTGGATATGGTTAGGAAGGATAAAGGCCCGAGGAAAAAACTTATAATCGGCCGGAAACATCCTGGACACACATATATTCTTCTGGTTACACAGAGCTTGAGGCAGGCACATTGTTATATGTAAATCAACTGACAAAATCCTCTCTCTCTCTCTCTCTCTCTCTCTCTCTCTCTCTCCCTTGGCCCCCAGAAGAATAAGAAAAAGCAGACCTTCGCATGTTGGAAAGGTGGCGCGCGAGCGACTTTTTCCGGCAGATTTGCAGCATGCCCAGAAAATGATTGACCTTTTGTCCCCGCCTTAAGGTCATTAGTCTTTCTGGACCTATTGACGTGTCTGCTAGCATAGAAAAGCTAAGGGTCACACACATTGATTAATGGTATGTTGATAGCGAGACACATAAAGGCCGGTGTCAACATATTGCACGATACACAAAATCATGGATAGCATGTGAGGCCAGCTTTGGGGCTGCAAATCGGCAACCCAGCATTGGCCAAAGGGCATCCATCAGCTCTCAACATAACCATGAATACTACGAAAAATCTGTTCTTTGACATACATACAAACCTTAGACAGACAAAGCATTGCTGACAGTGAAGCATAGTATTTGCCAGTGAAAAGATGTGTTTTTGGTGGACCTGTCCAGAAGAGATGCCATCCCTTATCATCAACAGCCTCTTGCCACCCCATTTTCTGAATAACAATCCGAAGAACTTCATACTTGCAGCAAGACAAATCAACCCTAACTTCATCACACCACTTCTTCTTCCTCCTCTTCTTGGCTGCAGCCCCTTCCTCTTCCTCTTCCTCTTCTTTCTTTGCCGCTGCACTGGTGGCCGCCTCCATGGCGGCAGGCAATGCAGCAGCAGCACCCACGGATCTGCTGCACGCCGATGACTTCTTGCCCTCCTGAGGCACTTACAGAACGCACACAAGAAGCCAATTTTTTGAATGTCAGGATGGAGTATTTCTTCTGTGGAAATCTGTTCTTTTCGCCTCTGAAAAAGCTTCTGAATGTAAACCCACTTGTCTATGGTGAAACCCTACCTCTGGTATGTTTGCATTGCGCGAGGAGAGGCCGAGGGGGAGGGTTCGTTTGAGGTGGGGGAGGGGAAGGGGCTTCTGCATCAATGGAGAGAGGGCTGCTGCGTTGCTCTGCTTGTTGTGGTAGCGATGATGGGGGTGATGATGAAGGGGGGCAGGGCGAGGGGCGCTCATCGCCATAGCCCAACCCTTCACTTCATCCTTCCAACGACACGGAAAGAGACAGTTGGTGCCCTTTCACCGTGGGCTGTCTTCCTAGTGTCCGAAATACTTTACTTTTAAGGGAGTGAAAATATTAAAGAGTCTAAGGTAACCTTTGCTTTTTTATGCAAAAGCTAAACCACATAATTGCACCCCTTGATGTCTCTCATCGCAATGGCTCATTTGGCTTGGTCGCTATTGGTGGTTAACACTCTTTGGCCATCGCTTTCTATCACTCTCTCTCAATAGCCATACACGTACACGGAAGCAAGCTCATGGCCGTCTTGCTTGCGATAGCCAGTGTGTCGCCCGCGCCCGAGCACCACCCTTGCTCTATGAACCAGCGCCGCCTTTGTCTTCAGCCACAGCTTTTGCCCTGTTGTGCTGCAGCCTTCACTACAGCTGTGCGCTGCCCTAAAAGTTCAGCATCATCCCTGTTTGCAGCTGCGCCGCCTCCTCAGTTCTCTGCTCTGAGCATAGGCTGCAGCGACCTGCCCTACAGAACCTCCTATCACCGCCGTCTGCACCCTCAAAACCTGCAACACATACCTCAGTCAGCAAAACCTGAATCTATCTTGTGAGCCGTCTCCTTGTGCTGTCTTAAGGCACTGCCAGAAACCAGTACTAACCAGTTTTCTGGAACCTTTACAAATAAGGGACTTTCTTGTGGAGATATATACCCATCTCAGTGTAGGAGAATCTTGGGATTACCTTGTCCGGATAGGATTGACAACAAAGAGCTATTTGTGGATATTTGGGAACATCAGTTGGATTATTTCGATTTCGGTACTAGCCCGGTCATAGTTTTTTTCCCACGCGTCCACCTCGAATTCCAAACGTCCACCCATGCCCGCGTCCACCAGACACTAAGTGATTAGATGGCAGATATCAGATCAGGGTCTTCTCGCTTGCGATAGAGATGGAGGTGGTGGACACTACTCACAATTTTCTCCATATGATTTTTTTTTCACGTTTTAAAAAAAATACATGTGGAGGCAGTTTTGTGATTAGTGCAACGGTTGAAGAGTTATTCATTTTTTAGAGTTGTGTAGGCATTAGGCATTAGGCAGAAAGGGTATTCATCATTAATTAGAGAGAGAGAGAGAGAGAGAGAGAGAGAGAGAGAGAGAGAGAGAAAATTTAATTAAACCTTTTTTTCCCTCTCTCACGCAAAGTTTCTTATCTCACGTGCACTGAAACATTGCATCTCTGTCATGGGATCTCTCCATCGAATGAGAGAGCTTTGGCACAAGTTTTGAAACAACTCCTCTAACTATTGTGCCTCTCTCCTCTCTCAGGTATCAAGTATAAGGCACCAAGGATCTGTTTGAGTCTCTCTCTCTCTCTCTCTCTCTCTCTCTCTCTCTCTCTCTCCAAACTGACTTGCATGCTAGTTTTTCCATTAATATATCTCCTAAATTAATTAATGGGCTATGATAAATGAGAAAACTATAGTCACCTATCGTTATGCAACATCTTCAACCACCCTTCCTGCGCTTGTTTTCCACCCATCTAGCCTCCCTCCTTGCACCTCCACTAAAGCGAGCATGACCCTTGCACGAGAAGGACAATATAGGGCTCCCATAGTGCACAATGAGATGGATGTGTGTGAGAAGAAACAGGAGTGAAAGTGACCCTTATGTGAGAAGGCTTCCCTCCTACGCTATAATGCAATGAGACAGAGACATATGTGAGAGGAGAGATAGATTTGCTGCTACGAAGACTCTCACCTGCATTTATCAAAGTTGGTAAATGAGGATGATAGTATAGCATTAATAGTATACACATAAGAAGTAGAGGAAAAAAACATTTGGCATTATACATGATTATTCTTAAGTTATTATTTTCCCTAGGAATAGGGGCATAATATTATGATATTCAAAATTTTTAAGCATTGGTCTTACGTATTCATTACATTGCAAGACAATGTCAAAAATGAAGAAGAGAGAAAGAGAAATGGAGACGAGGATATTTTCTGATTCTAAAGAGCCTAACGTTGATGTTCAAAGTAATGAACCAAAGAAGAGTTGGGGTAGGCCTAAGACCTCTTTCTAATGGGCAACAACCACCAAGACATTCTTTTGTGAGAAAATTCATTGAGATTAATTTTTAAGACTTCATCAATATCATCCCACCTATTGATATTGTCACACTCAAATCAAGAACCTTAAAGTTGACATTTTATTATTTTGTAATATCATCGACATTTGATAACTTCTTAAGGTACAGTCTTGTATCTATACTATCAAATGGTTATTAGAATTCATACAGAGTTAATTATTGCAGTTAAATCAAAAAGTATCTTGGATGGGATAAGAATGGTCATGTTGGTGGAATCGTAATGTGTAGAGCTTTAAAGCAAAAGAACATACACACATTTTAGGGATGATTGGTTATTGCATGAAAGATGTAGATAAGACTCATTACAAGAAAGATTGATTATTACATGAAAAATGTAAATAAAACTCATTACAATAATGTTTCACATAATATTAGTGTGAAAGTTATTGCTTTTACATATTTCTCACGATCTCATTGGGATTGATTGATGTGACCTCAATTGATTGCTTAATTGATGTGGATTACGTTTGCGAGTTTTAGGTTATGAGTTGTGTGAGGGTAGTGATAGAGGTGTCGCACAATGTGAGGGTACCGCGATTGAGGTGTTGCATGGATGGTGGATTGAGCGGTGGTGGGAAGACTTAAGATCTAAATATTAAATATCATATATTTGTGACCACGTGGATGACATTGGAGTATTTAATTGATATGCTATTTATATAACCCGGCATTATTGTAATGTGCATGTGTTCACAAGTTGATTTATTATGGCTAGGCCCATGTGTACATAGTGGTTGGGCAAAGCTGATTATTTTTGTTGATACATTAGAACATTGGACAAATGCTATTCTTGTTGTAAAGAAAGCCCAGACTTAGAAAAGATTCTATTTATAGCTCTAAGGACTAATTTTATGAATATGATTTAAGTACCATGTGTGGGGAGTGGAGCCACACATGTTGGGGAGGAGAGTGTACCCTAGGAGTTTGTCTTTGTCTCCTTGGATAATTTTGTCTATGTTATGATTAGGTGATTTGTTTATATGTTATTGTGAGTTTTAATGGTTTCACGTGTAATACTTGAAGTAAAGGTCCTATTCCAGAAGGTTCTTATAGACTACAATGATAATTAAAACTAATCCTTTTACTGCCATTCAAAAAAAACTTTAGTACTCCTACCACAAGGGATTTTTTTGGGTTAATAATTTTGTTTGGCTAAGAATTTTGCCTTGTAAACAAGTTTATGTAATAGCCATATAACCACACCCACTTTCTCCCTTTTAGAAAATAATAAATTTGCCTTGTGAACAAGTTTATGTAATTGCTATATAGCCACACCTACTTTCTCCCTTTAAAAAAATAATCCACGGATCTATGGGACGTGAACATAGCAATACATCTCATGTAATTGGTTGCCAGGTCCTTTAATTGTCAAAGAATTAGAAATAGACCAAATGTTATATGAAGATATAAACTAGCTCAACCCATTCATGAATCTTTAACTATCACGACTCTTATTAGTTGGCTAATAAATTGGCAAGGATCAAGGCTAGTAAGATAATTCTATGGGCAAGGATTACTGGATCAAGGCTAAGAGATGGTGTAAAGAGCTTAAGGACAAGCATGAGGATACACACCATCTCTTGCAAAATGTAACTAAGAGTGTTGATCTAAGGCAAGCTGTCAAAGGAATCTCTTGTGGGTTTAGCCAGGCAATAGTAAAAGAACAAAACATGCCAAAGCAAGAATCACACTTATGTGATTGTTCACCCAAGATCCACACACATGCGTGCGCAAGCATGCACACATGCACCCACGCACACATGCACCCACGCACACACATAATCATAAGTGGTTGCATATCTTTTCTCTTTTAGTAGGAATAAATCTCATAAACTTGGTGAGTCAGTCAACAATCACCCAAATGGAATTATGCTCTCTTAAAGTCAAGATGTGGTGGTCCAACCACAAAAATCATATAAATAATTCATATAAATGATGTGCCATTTATTTTCATGCATTTTCAAAGGATAGATAAAGGAAAGTAGATCTTGCCAACTCGGTGAGTTGGTTAATGATCAACCAAATGGCATTATTCCCGCCCAGAGTTCGTGCTAATCCTCAATCATAATATTCATAGAAATACTCTACTAAAGAGATGAGCAAGGATGGTTACACATAGAATGGGTGGCCATCACCCATCTTTTACCCTGCCAATCATGCACATTTCGAATGCGCAAAATATGAATGGGAGTATGGTCACCTGTTCTCAAGAGTAATGGCTAAGTGTAAAGGACATTAGGAACCCTCACATTGTTGCCCATTAGAAAGGAGAGTTATGAGCAAGGATGGTTATACACTACCATGCCAAGCAAGAGACACATTACACAAAAAAAGCACTCACTTGCCATTTACGGTGATTGTATGTCCCCCATATTTGTGGAAAAGTTAGGTGATCAAGTTTGGCTCGAAATGGATGGGCAAAGATGTGTCTAATTGCATGCTAAAAGGGTTATTATGTGCTATGTGCCAGTGAAAAGGTCATGGCAATGGGGGGGGAGTGTCTAAAACCGCTGCTCATGTGCAAGCTTTTAACCTTGGTTCAAATGAACAATGCTCGGTTTAGAGTGTTGAAGGTGCTTGCTTCAGGTTTAGAGTGTTGAAGGTGCTTGCTTAAGGTTTCATAAGAGAACCAAGGGCGCGGCATATAGGTAGGCTTTAGAGAAATGCAAAGAGTGATTAAGGTTTCATAAGGGCGCGGCATATAGGACGTCTTTGCGCTACCTTTTTAACGCCTATACCTGCCGCAGCACGTTCGTGGAGGCAGGTGCGGGCAGCATCAAGCATTTCATAAGGAAAACAGAGCATAAACAGACATCATCCATTGCGGGCACCTCAGAGAGAGAGAGAGAGAGAGAGAGAGAGAGAGAGTGTCAAGGAGAGAACAGGCGGGCGGCCTTCGGGCCGATTGTGGATGGGGGCAAACTGGCTTCCTCAGGCGGCGAGGTGCTGGTCGTTTCGTCCAGTGTGGACGCGGGCATCACTGTGTGGGACTTGGGCTCCGGTGCAGAAATCGCCCACCTCAAGTCATGCGCTTCCCCTTGCAACGCTCTCGCCTGTGTTGGGCGCCATTTCCTGGCCTCCTCCCAGGTGCTCAAACCTGGCTCTACATCAGCTGGTGGCGCCATC